>NW_025423082.1:100000-135000 GCF_020497125.1 Mauremys mutica
GCCCGCCACCTGGGACGACGGAAGTCGATGTCGGTCCCTGGGATCGGTGCGCGCGAAAAGGCGAAGGGTCCCGATCCGCCTGAACACCGGACGGCCCCACCGTCGGGGTGCAGGCCCGCGAAGGGCCCTTCCCGTCGCGAACGTCAGGGCCACATCGGTCGGGAGGACGGCAGCCGGTGGGTCGCCGACGCCTGGAGCTCGGGTCCGGCCGCCTGGCCTGCGCGGCGGACATGCCGGGTGGCTTTCGGGGGGGCCCCCCATGACACTTTGGCAGTGAGCCGGGGAAAGGAGGCCGTCCCGTGGCCACTTTTCCCCCCCCCCCGGGCGAGGTCGTGTACCAAACTCGGATTGGTCCCCTAGGCTGAGCTCCGGTTCTCAGAGGTTCTGAAAACCCTGTCCTCAAAAATCTCCGCACACCTTTTTCAAAGGACACGTCGAAAAAGGCCGACCGGGGTACAGCGGGAGGAACTTGACTTTTGCGCTGACCTCCCGGTTCTCTCGTTCGGACGAGGCGGTTTCGGGCGACCCCTTCCGGACTTCCGCGGTACGACCGACCGCCAGGTCAACCCCATGCTAGACGATGGGGTTGACCTGCTCTCCAAGAGGGGACTTGGAAATTTTTTCAGCCTGCGTCCCTGGGGGTTGTCCTGGTGGACGAGCGGGGACTGCGTTTTTCTTCCCGCTTGGACAAATATCAATCGGCCCGCTTCCTCCGGCTTAACCAGGCGAACGAGCGGCTCGCCGTCCTCGGCCACGGAGAGTGACTCCCTCCCCCCACGGTCGTTTGGATCGGGCACACGGAAGTTTTTTTTTTTTCCAAAATTTGCCCAGAGGCTCCGGGAAGTTCTGCAAGGTCACCCCGATCCCCGGAGCGGAAATTTATTTATTTATTTAGGAAAAAAGGATCAGGCCCTCCGAGACCGGGTCCTCGCCGCCAGGCAAGCCGCCCAGGGCTCACCCTCCTCGGCCGCAGAGAATGACTTTCCCCCCCCGGTCATTTGGATCGGGCTCGTGGAAGGTTTTTTTTTTTTTTTTTAATTCCCCCCCCCCTCAATTTTGCCTAGAGGCTCCGCGGAGTGCTGGAAGGTCACCCCGGTCCCCGGAGGAAAAAAATTATGAAAAAAGGGATCGGGATTTCCGGAGACCGGGTCCCCTTGCCAAGCAAGCCACCCAGGGCTCACCCTCCTCGGCCGCGGAGAATGACTTTCCCCTGGGTCGTTTGGATCGGGCACGGGGAAGGGTTTTTTGTTTCTTTTTTTTTTTCTTTTCCCCAAAAATGTGCCCGGAGGCTACGGGGAGTGCAGGAAGGTCAGCCTGGTCCCCGGAGGAAAAAAATTTTTTTTTTTTTAAAAAGGATCGGGACCTCCGAGACCGGGTCCCCGCCGCCAGGCAAGCCGCGCAGGGCTCCACGTCCCCGTCCGGAGCTCTGACGGCCGAAGGGAGAACCGGGTTGACCTGGTGGCGGGGAAGGGACTTTGAAAAATTTCCCCCGGCGAGCCCGAGGGACGACTGTTAAGCCTTCCTCCGGACCGTCTGCGGAACGACCGTTAAGCCTCCCTCCCCAACCCCCGGACCCGCCGGGGGTCGACTATTGAGCCTGCCCCGGACCTGCCGGGGGTCGACTATTGAGCCCCCCTCGGAGGTCCCGAGGAGCGGTGCTGCGCTGCCCTCAGTGTGGGGGGGACCGCCGGCCCGGAAGGCAAACCGGCCACCAGGTCAACCCGTCGAAACCATGGGGGTGACCTGGTGCCCGGAAAGCCAACCGGCCGCCAGGTCAACCCGGAGCCCCGGCCGCCAAAGGGAGAACCGGCCGCAGTGGTCCCCGGCCAGCAGGTCAACCCGGAGCTCCGACGGCCGTAGGGAGAACCGGGTTGACCTGCTGGCCGGCCGCAGCGGTACTCGGCCACCAGGTAAACCCGGAGCTCCGACGCCCGTAGGGAGTACCGGGTTGACCTGCTGGCCGGCTGGAGAGATCGCCGGCCACCAGGTAAACCCGGAGCCCTGGCCGACGAAGGGAGAACCGGGTTGACCTGCTGGCTGGCTGCAGCGGTCCCCGGCCAGCAGGTCAACCCGGAGCTCCGACGCCCGTAGGGAGAACCGGGTTGACCTGCTGGCCGGCCGCAAGTCCTTCTCGTTCATCCATTCATGCGCGTCACTAATTAGATGACGAGGCATTTGGCTATTTATGTACAGGCTTGACTACCTGCCCTTTCCTGGTTACTTTGTGGCCAGTCCGCAGCCATATCCAGTGTTTAATAAAATTCAATTAATGATTTAAAGTAACAATCACCCATTTTCCAAACATTTAATATAAATAATTAAAACCATATTTTAAAGGACAGATATTAAATAGCACTAATAAAATTAAAATTTAATTTCAAGACATGGAAACTAAAATAACTAAAATTTAATTTAAGTTAATTTAATTTCGGCAAGATACACGGAATGGCAACTCTGGGATCTTTACCTGTCACTGAAAACCGCCAACATATCAATTGTAGAATAAAGGACAAGTCTACATATACTTTCTTTAAAATTCTTTCCCCTATCTATTCCAAAACTTAACAACTCATTATTCCCCTCACTCCATTTACCACGCGCTCCCACCACAAACCCAAAGAAGTGGATATTATTAACTCCCGTCAATTCTTTGATCTTAGTCTCTAAATCGAGATAATAAGTCACCTTCTCCCTATGGGCTTGCTTCAAACTTCCGGCATTATCTTCCCAACGCACAGTGACATCGACCACCACTGCCGTATCTCCTTTTGTAAATACGATATCCGGCTTTCTCAATTCTCCCTTCTCATTTCTCAAATGGGGTTCTACAATAGCTTTCCACCCTACCTTTACTACCCTATCTACTAATGCTGAAACCACCCTATGTCTTTTAATTCTTATCTCCTTTGTTTTATAACATTGACCCGAAATATGGGGAATCGTCTCTCTAACTTTACCACACCATCTACAGAGAGTGTTTACTCCTCCTCTTCCTCTCGCTAACATCTCCCTTGTTGGATGTATATTTGCCCTCAATTGAAGTGCAGCACTATATGCAGAGGACTTGATTTTATCCGAGTTCTTAAAAATCAAATTGCTAATTATATCATTCCTAAAATATTTTATGCCAACTCCTTGACATCTCATCCCAGCCCATCTTAAAAACTCCTCCTCTCTCCATTTTCTGGGATGAGGAGTTGCTGCACTAAAGACTATAATTTTATCAACCAAATTTTCACCTGCATATAGATAAGAGAGATCAATCCATGTGTCCCTAGAAACAATATGTCGTCTCCATTTTCGTACTAACGTATTTGGGACTTGCACACTAAATTTGGTGAGAGCTAAACCACCATCTCTTACCGTAGAATAAAATAGCCCATCGGTGGTGCATTGTGGTAGATGTAAAATATCTTTAACTATTCTCCTAACTAAAATATCCAAATCATTTAAAATATAAAATGGGGGTTCTATTCAGAGCAAATTATAAAATAACCTTGGTAAAATATAGGTCTGTAAAATCAATAATTTTTGAGCTGGTTTCAACGGAGCCTTATTTAAACTCTCATTCCATTCTATCAATTTCTCCTTAAGTGAGGACCCACCTACACCAATCCATGGATCTACTCGTGCCCCTAAATATTTCTCAAATTCCCCCGGCTGAACATACTCTATCTCCTCACTCCGTATTGTCCATTTACTTTTTGGATTCACTAAATAAGTTTTATATTTAGGTAAAATGTGAAATCCCTTCGTTTTATTCACATTTATCTGAAGATTGGTGCTATTACAGAAACTCTTTAAAATATCCAATTTTTTGACCATCCCTAAATGTGAATTACTTAAAATTGCCACGTCATCGGCAAAAGCCAAGGACGTGACATTATTTCCTTGAACATAAAACCCGCTTCCATCTAATTCTAATTTAGTTAAAAGTGGATCCAAAGCAATATTAAATAAAATCGGGGACAGAGGGTCACCTTGTTTTACCCCTCTCCTAATTAAAATAGACTCCGAATGTTTATCCCCAACCCACACCCTCGTTGTGCAATTATACAAATCTCTAACAATTTCAATAAAACGTTCATCAATACCGTATCTCTTAAGGCTAGCTATTATATGCCCATGGCCTACTGAATCAAATGCTTTAGCTAAGTCTATAAAGACTATAGCTATTTCATCTCCCTTACGCTTAGCTCCTTTGATCAAATTATCCAATATAGCAATATTTTCCTCACAACCGGGTGCAGCTATAAACCCTTTCTGCCTACTACAAATTTTCACTGCATCCGATAATCTTTTTGCTAATATTTTTGTATATAATCTTACCCATACTGATCCAATTGTTAATGGCCTCCAGGAGGTTAATTTCTTCAATTCCTCCTCATCTTGTGTTTTCGGTATTAAAATTGTTCTATTCTCCTTAAAAACATCTGGGACCTGCCCATTTAAAAACCACATATTGAAAATTTTTGTAATAATTAAGGAGTCTAAATTAAAAATGTCCCTTAAATCACTTACCTTAATTTTATCGGGACCCGGGGCACTATCTTTTTTTATCTCCCTTAAAACATTTCTAACTTCATCCACGGAGATCGGACTCATTAATATATCATTATCCGCCCTCTCCATGGATGAAGGCCACCCAACTATATTCCCATGTCTCGCATTACCTAATATATCTATAAAATACTTTTCTATTTCACCAATAGGGATTTCACAATTCACTTTATCTGGTTGTCCCATAATAACTCAAGCTAATCTCCTCCTATCCTTATTAAATAATTGTTGATAAAACTTATATTTTGCTTTTTTAGTTGCATACCTTCTAATAGCACTGGACTGCTTCTTCCTTTCACTACCTACTCCCTTGCGTCTACCTTTTATCCTCGTCTCACCTTGTTTATCTCCTCCAAAATTCTTTCCATCTACTAAGGAGAGACATATATTCTCCAATTCAGTCCATCCAAATATTTTAGTTGAATCCTTCTTAAGTAATTCTTCAATTTCTAACAGCCTATTTATTATATCTTTACCCTCTCTACTTTGCTTTCCACACTTACCAATTAAACCCCTAGAATCCACTTCTGGATTCCTTTTTAATGATAAAATATTTTCTCTCGGAGGAGGAACATCTAAAATACTTTCTATAATCTGTCCTACCTCAGTCACCTGCTCCTGAGCTATTTCTTGCTTCTTCTTAGCTAACTCTCGCCTTTTATCTGCTATTTGTTTATTACTTTTTATCTTTAATTCACTTTCTATGCATTTATTTATATTTCTTTTCCCCATATATTTCTTCTCTAATAATACAAGTTGTTCAATTTCATCCTCAGTCCATATACGGACTCGGGATGCACCCTCTTTACTTTTACTCCTAACCCTCTCATTTATCCTTTGTTCATTCCTTATAGCCGGGTGTCGGTGTCTACAATGCTGGCTCAAGCCAGATTTAGTATGGAACGCAAGCCCACAGGCAGAACAGGTATGGCTCTTAGACGGGGTATCCACCTCCCTGGGCCTGCACTTAGGGTAGTGGCAAGCGATATTATGATATAGAGAGGCTTTGCCACACTTCTTACACAACACACGTATGGCCTTACTCCTATGTACTCCGGGGTTCAGCGGGACGAACTTGAAATACGCGCCGACCTTATGGTTCTCTTGGTTGTCCGAGGCGGTTTCGGGTGACCCCTTTTGGACATCCACAGGACGACCGCCCACCAGGTCAATCCCATTCTAGCCCATGGGGTTGACCTGCTCTCTGAGAGCAAGGGATTTGGCTATTTCTCACGGGTTCCTTTTTCGAGTTATTCAGAGTGTAAAAACACATCAGGTAGCCCGTCCACTCCGTTTTACCAAATCCAGTGAGCGATCATGAGGTGTTATAATCATCACAAGATTCCCAGGAAAATTAGGGGCGTATATAGCTTGGCTAAGATTAGAGAAAAGTATAAAACACAAGGGACAGAACCTCATGGAACAGTAGTTCTATTGTTTCTCCCTAAGCTCTCAAAAATTCTAAGTATATCTAGAGAGTACAATATAGTCCTTTTACTAAAAAGTTTGTCATCTAAAGAGACCGGCCAATCTGACATACCTAGAGCTACTAAAACTTTCTCACTGAATTTTGGCCATTTCCCCCTAATACCTAGAGAGAACCCATAATATTCTATTTCCATAGCTCCAGTTAGTTCTCTTATCTGACTTGTTAGATCTTCATAATATTTCACCTTCTCCATAGCAGCGTCTTCAAATACCTTCTCTTTATATTCGAATCGGACGGTGTCATCCACGACTAGGGCTTTTTCTCCTTTAACAAAAATAAAGTCAGGTTTTCTCAATTCCTTTCCCATGGTATTCAGATATGATTCCACATGGATGACCCATTTTAATTTTCGAGCTTCCCATTTCAGCATACTACATAATTTATGTCTTCTAATACGGGCTTCTTGTACTGCCGGACATTGTCCTAAGATGTGTGATAGAGATTCATATAGCACAGAACAATGTCTGCATCGCTACCCACAGTGCAACGCTCCAGAAATCGATGCTAGCCTCGGACCGTGGATGCACACCACCGAATTAATGTGCTTAGTATGGCCGTGTGCACTCTATTTTTTATAATCTGTTTTACTAAACCGGTTTATGTAAAATTGGAATAATCCCGTAGTGTAGACATACCCTTGTTTGTCTACCACGTCCTAGATATTCTCTAGTAGGATATACATTAACTTTAAGTTTGAGAGCCAGAAGGTACTGACGTTCTGAGAAACCGCGATGGTATTTCATCCTGATGTTGCTTATTGTATCATTATCAAAATGTTCTATTCCACTTCCTTGACAAGGCAGGTCTTTCCAATGAGTGAATTTGATTTTCCTGCAATTACATGGGGTTGGATATATCTTCCTTGGGGCTGGTTTTTCCCATTCATTGAGAGGTTCCAATGTATGCTGAGGCAATCTATAGTCAATGAATACTGGATTGTTATTTTAGGGGTTTTGTCCTTCTTTCCTCCGGCAATCTTCCACAGATTTTGGTATTCTTCTTCAATATTATTTATTAATGTGATATTCTTGATTGTTGTATCATCCGAGTTGGCAATCCTATGCAATCACCGTGCTTGGATTGAAGGAATAAGGCTAGCGAGTTTTGTCACATCTCTTGTTCTGGCATATATAAAACCATTACATGTATCCGCTGGAAGATGAAGCCATTGTTTCACCATGTTTCTAATGTTATTGTCCAATGAAGATAAAGACTTTAGTCTCAGTATGATCAGCCATATAGATGATTCTAGGTACTGTGTATACATTTAACATTGTTAACTTCTGAGAGGGCTTTAATGGAGCTTTTTTAAGTCTTTCAAGCCACATGTTGAGTTTTTCAGAAAGCAGAGGATTAGAAAACCCGGTCCATGGGTCAACTTTGAGTCCCAGATATTTTTCAGACTCACCAGGGAGAATCATGTTCAAATTATCTTTGTTTATCTTCCAAGCGTCACAATTGTTAATAGTATGTGAGTCATGAGTGGGGCTTACAAAAAACCCATAGCACTTGTTAACTTGTATTTTTAGGCCAGTTAATCCACAGAAGGTTTCCAAAATCCCAATGTTTATATTCATATCCTCCCAGGTATCACTAAGCAAGACCAAATCGTCTGCAAAGGCCAAAGATGTTATCCTATTTATCCCAAAGGAGAATCCCATATGAGTCTTCTCTAGCGTTGTAATTAGAGGGTCAAGCGGAAGATTGAACAATAATGGAGAGATGGGACCTCCTTGCTTAACGCCAACTTTTATTGCAATAGATGATAAAGATTCTTTTCCGACTTCAATATAGGTGTGGACATTCTTATAAGAGTCACTGATGATATCCACCATATGCTGGTCCAGGCCCCTTTCTCTCAGTACCCACATGATATGATCATGCAATACTGTGTCAAATACCTTGGCAATATTGACAAATACCACTCCTAATGATTTTTTGCATTTCTTAGCTTGGTTTAGTATTATATGGAGAATTTTAAGATTCTCCAAACAGCCGAACATGGCAATAAATCCCCTTTGTCGTGCGTTCAATGGGCATGCCTTCATAAGTTGATTTGATATTATTCGCGAAATAAGCCGAAGCACAATGGATCCAATAGTCAATGGTCTCCAATTCCACAAGTCTTTTAAGGCTTCAGAATCTGTTGTTTTAGGGATCAACAGCTAACGGCAGTTTTTTATGCCATCAGGAATTATTCCTGTGATCAAGTATTAAATAGTTTCTCCAGTGCACTCCCATCCGGATCTATTAAGAGTTGTGGCAAACTGGGAATGTTCTTAATGTTTTCTCTGAATTCTGTGTTGGTGCCTGTAGGAGGGGGGGTGCATGTGGGGCCGGGGCTCGACCCTCCCTGGGGCTGAGGGGATCCACACCAGCCCGCCACACGTACTCAGGTCAGGCCCCTTGCTTCGGGGCAGCGACGATAATACCAAGTCAGTTCGGGCTCAGGCCTCCAGCTGCAAGGCTGAGCAACAAAAAGTCAGTGGAGCTCAGGCCCTCTGGTGCAGGGGCTGAGCAAGAACACAAAGTTCAGGGAGCTCAGGCCCTCTGGTGCAGGGGCTGAGCAGACAAACAGTTTAGTGTATAGGCCCAGGCCCTTACGCCTGAGCGTTGAGGTGAGGGGGAGACTGCCACCTGTGAGAGGGGTGGCAGGGGGGACGCAGGCCCACCCACTCCTCTGCGTGCCAGCCCGGGGCCCTAGCAGCGGCGTGGATCCGCTGCAGTCAGTGGGGATCCTGGCCGCAACACACTGACATAGGCTCAGGTATATCTGCAGCCTGACCGGGGTCGGCTACCCCCGGGTCACTTCCAAACTCCCCCTCATTGGGTACCTGTCTTCCGCCGGCGTCGTCCGGTGGGTCCCAGGCCATGGGTTTCTCAGGATACCGGGCGTGGGGAAGTTCAGGCCACTCCTCGGGAGGTCGGATGTGGGGAAGTTCAGGCGGCTCCTCTGGGTGACGAGCACGGGGCAGGTCGGGCCAGTGCTCCTCCAGGTACCGAGCACGGGGCAGGCTGGGCCCGGAGTCAGCTCGGGCACCAGCTTCTGCCCTCTCTGGCAGCCTGCTCCCAACTGAACGCTGAGGCCAGGCTTTTATACTTCCTGTCCCGTCCTCGCTACAGTGCCTCGGTGTCCCCTAGGAAGTTCTTAATATCTAGGTGGTGGACTAAGGTTGTGTGATTGCTGTAGAGCAATGGGCCACTGCACCTAAATGCCTGGCACTCTGTCTCCTAGCAACTAATGGCCTGGGCCCCTTCTCTGCAAAGGTGCCAACTGAAGGTGTTGGAGACAGAGGTCAGGTGACCTCCTGGCCCGGGAAAGGAACTGAGCAGAGAAAACGAGGCATTTTAAAACATTGACAAATCAGATTAAAGATTTGACTTCATTGGCCCCAGTCAGTTACTATGGTTTCCCTCTAGGAGCAAGAGGGAAATGGCTGAAGATCAATGCGAAAGTCCTTTCAGCCTGGGCATGCCAGAATACCAACAAGGAAGAACTGCCAGGCTTTTTAGTCAAAGGGCTCTATTGCATTCCCTAGATATTATTAATACCTTTGTTAGCATGGGAGAGAATAAATAAAACCACTGTTCCATGAAGTTCTGTCCTTCATGTGCAGACTTTCCTTTCTCTTGACTTGTTATTCAAACTATATACCCCCCACCTTCCATGGGAATCTTGTAAGGATTATAATAATTCATGACCACTCACACTGGACACGGCACCTGTCAGGCTCGGTTAGGCATGAGTGGCCGGTCCCTGATGGTTGCGCTAAAATTTTTCTAAGTCCCCATTCAGCCACCAGGTCAACCCCAGTCCTGTAGTTTTGGGGGCTGTGGGTCCCCTGTGGAGGAGGCTGCACACTTGCTATCCAGGCCGGCCAGGCCTGGCCTCACCTGGGGGTCAGCTAGAGGATTCGGGGTGGCTCTATGGGCCAGCAGCTGGGCATAGAGGGTCGTAGCAATTCCGGGTGTGTCCGTCCCAGGGCCAGGGTTGCCTCCTGCAACCTTGGGGTCTGTGGGTCCCTGGTGGAGGAAGCTGGGGGGAGCTGGACACCCACTGCCCAGCCTGCTAGGCCAGGCCTTGCCAGGGTGGCCGCTGGAGGATTTGGGGTGGTTCTGCGAGCCAGTAGCTGGGTACAGGGGGGAGTCAGAGCAACTGATACTGATCAGATCAAGCAGTTCTGCAGTGCTCCAAGCAGGACAGCGTTTGCTGCATGGAACCCCAATGGTCAGCTGGGAAGATGGGATGTGAATACTCCATGCTGAGCAAACAGGAAGGGGAATTTCAAAAGTTCCTGGGCCTTTAAAGGGGGAGGGGCAGAAGGTGTTTACCCGGCTGCAAGGCAGCAGAGTTGAAACTGCTGACTAGAGGGGTCAGGATAGGCATTGAGAGGCGCCTTCCAGAGGCCAATCACAGCACTAAAATAAAGCACAGTGTCTACACTAACACTTTGGTGACAAAACTTTTGCATAAAAACCCTTACGACTCCCATCAAAGTGGTTTTATCATGTCACTGAAACTGAGGAGTTCCATTGCCAAAAGTGGCTTTGCACCTCTGTAGACAAGGCCTTAGGTGCAGCATGGGAGAATGACATCTGTTATCTGGCCAATAGAAGTCAGAGTTTTACTGCCTTAAAATTTCAGAAAAAAAAAATCAGACCCAAGCCATGTGCGGTGGGGAGACTGGTGGGGGTTTCTTTGGTTTTGTTTTTCACATTTTAAATGTCCTTGATCATTTTGATGAGGAAATTGTTTGTACAAAGCCAAGAAAAATTAAAAATGTGCACAGGAGTGAGCGGGTTTCTGAGCGCCAGAGTAGGGGTGGAGAGTTACATGCAGGGGGTTTAGGGGATAAACGAGAGGCTTTTGCTGCAGCACAGAGAGAGATTTTGCTGTTTCATTTTTCCCAAGTGACAAGTCCCCCACATTGCCCCCTTGCTGCTGCTGCCCCATCTCAGACCCCATGGTCACCCCAGCTGTAGTTCAGTAGGCGCTCAAACCGTATTAGACATCAGAGAATCAACATAGGGAGCGACCTGATAAATGCTGTGAATGCGGAAAAACCTTTGCTCGGCTCTGAACCCTTAGTAATCATCAGAGGATCCACACAGGGGAGAAACCCTATGGATGCCCTAGGGAAACAGTTCTGTCAGAGCTCAGCCCTTATTTGTCATCCGAGAAGCTGCAAGGGAGTTAAAGACCATAAAAATCTTGTCTAGATTTTGTTTTCCTTTTGCTAATTCCCACACACTGAACTTTAAGGCACCATTTGTCACTGTGGTCTCTCAAGTCCCTCACCTGCATTGTTTGCTTTTCAATTTTGCAGCTCACCTTTCCTTGGGATGAGTCCCACACTCTCATTCACTCCTTTGTGCCATGTCATGGAGGTGTGTGTCCCTCCAATAGGAATGTCCATCAGCTCCAGGGAGGGGGAACCAGGAGTAACTTCAACTAGGTACATGGAGGTTAAATTTACCTGGATCTTGACTGCACTAGGATTTGCCATGGAGTTAGCTAGCTTGAGTTCACTATCCTGATATAAAAGCAGAGATAAATGGTGGCGGGGGGAGGGGGGGGAAGATTAGCTGTGTTAGTCTGGATCTGTAAAAGCAGCAAAGAGTCCTGTGGCACCTTATAGACTAACAGACATACAGGAGCATGAGCTTTCGTCGGTGAATACCCACTTCGTCGGATGCATGTAGTGGAAATTTCCAGGGGCAGGTATATATTTGCAAGCAAGAAGCTAGAGATAACGAGGTTAGCTCAATCAGGGAGGATGAGGCCCTCTTTTAGCAGTTGAGGTATGAAAACCAAGGGAGGAGAAACTGTTTTTGTAGTTGTCTAGCCAGTCACAGTCTTTCTTTAATCCTGAGCTGATGGTGTCAGATTTGCAGATGAACTGAAGCTCAGCGGTTTCTCTTTGAAGTCTGGTCCTGACGTTTTTTTGCTGTAGGATGGCCACCTTAAGATCTGCTATTGTGTGGCCAGGGAGGTTGAAGTGTTCTCCTACAGGTTTTTGTATATTGCTATTCCTAATATCTGATTTGTGTCCATTTATCCTTTTCTGTAGAGACTGTCCAGTTTGGCCGATGTACATAGCAGAGGGGCATTGCTGGCATATAATGGCATATATTACATTGGTGGACGTGCAGGTGAATAAACCGGTGATGGTGTGGCTGATCTGGTTAGGTCCTGTGATGGTGTTGCTGGTGTAGATACGTGGGCAGAGTTGGCATCGAGGTTTGTTGCATGGATTGGTTCCTGAGTTAGAGTTACTATGGTGCAGTGTGCGTTACTGGTGAGAATATGCTTCAGGTTGGCAGGTTGTCTGTGGGCAAGGACTGGCCTGCCACCCAAGGCCTGTGAAAGTGAGGGATCATTCTCCAGGGATGGGTTGTAGATCCCTGATGATGGGTTGGAGGGGTTTTCACTGGCCATCACATACAGCCCCAGCTGAGTCCTGTTGGTTTCTTTTTTGAGTTTGTCTTGCAGTAGGAGGCTTCTGGGTAAATGTCTGGCTCTGTTGATCTGTTTCCTTATTTCCTCATGCGGGTATCGTATTTTTGAGAATGCTTGGTGGAGATCTTGTAGGTGTTGGTCTCTGTCTGAGGGGTTGGAGCAGATGCGTTTGTACCTCAGTGCTTGACTGTAGACAATGGATTGTGTGGTGTGCCCAGTATGGAAGCTGGAAGGCATGAAGGTAGGCAGGACTGAATCTCCATTAGACAAAGCTTAAAGAACGGAATGACCGGGAGTCATTCCCAGTTTTGCCCAGGCGCCCCCGGCCAACCTCAGCCAGGCCAGCCAGGAGCACTCACGGCATGATGACGACGGATACCAGTCATATTGCACCGTCTGCCATTGGGAAGGGAAGGCGATGCTGCTGTGTAGCGCTGCAGCACCACATGTGCCAGCAGCATCCAGTAGACATAAGGTGACATTGAAAAAAGGCGAGAAACTATTTTTTTTCCCTTTGCTTTCACCGGGGGGGGGGGGGCTGACGACATATACCCTGAACCACCCATGACAATGTTTTTGACTCTTCAGTCTTTGGGAGCTCAGCCAAGAATGCAAATGGTTTTCGGAGAGCGCAGGAACTGTGGGATAGCTAGAGTCCTCAGTCCCAACTCCGTGAGTGTCCATTTGATTCTTTGGCTTTCCGTTACGCTCGTCTCAGCTCCTTACGTTTCATGCAGCACTGTGTTGAGTCCCTGTTGTGGCCTCTGTCTATCATAGCCTTGGAGATTTTTCCAAAATTTTGTCTTTTGGAACGGAGTTCTGATAGAACAGATTCATCTCCCCATACAGAGATCAGCTTCAGTGTCTCCCGTACGGTCCATGCTGGAGCTTTTTTTTCATTCTGGGACTGCATGGTCACCTGTGCTGATCGGTGCTCCACGCTGGGCAAACAGGAAATGAAATTCAAAAGTTCGCGGGCCTTTTCCTGTCTACCTGGCCAGTGCATCCGAGATCAGATTGCTGTCCAGAGCAGTCACAATGGTGCACTGTGGGATAGCGCCCGGAGGCCAATACCGTTGAATTGCAGCCACACTAACCCTAATCCGAAATGGCAATACCGATTTCAGCGCTACTCCCCTCGTTGGGGAGGAGTACAGATATCGAAATTAAGAGGCCTTTATATCGATACAAAGGGCTTCGTTGTGTGGACAAGTGCAAGGTTAATGCGATTTAACGCTGCTAAATTTGATAAAAACTCGTAGGGTAGACCAGGCCCCACACTCAACACACGTGTTATTTCTCTCTCCCCTGGGGATTCTCTGCTGGGCCGTGGTTTCCTTGAGAAGTCGGAGTTCTCCGATAGTAAACAGAATAACCAACCTTCTGCATTGCCTGGTTTCCCTGCCACCTCTCTGGAATGTGCTGACTCTCACAGGCTTTTCCCTGATCACAACTCCTGGACACACTCCCTTTGCATCTTTGCAATAACGTGCCATGTGGTTCCACTTCCTCATCATCTTCCTGTTGAGAATTCTGCTCCATGGTCTCACTCCCCAGTCCAGCACCTGCTGGGACGCAGAAAGAAAAACCATCACAAACAGGAATGGAAAGGGGAGAACAAAGTGGAATAACAGCTAGAGATGAAAAAAAAATCAGGGACTGAAGTTCCCCAAACTCTTCCCCAAAGGGGAGAGAGGAAGAGATGAATTCTTCAGCCAGTTGCCACCCAAATACTCAGGCAGAACGAAGTGCAGGGAGGGAGCTACTGCCAGGAGTTAGTCAGAATGAATAGGAAGTAGGGCTGTCAATTCATTGCAGTTAAACCAACCTGAGAAGGAGCCAGAATTTACCAATGTACATTGCCAAAGAGCCACAGCAATACATCAGCAGCACCCCCATAAGCTTCCTCCCCCAAGCTCCCAGCACCTCCCACCAACGGATCAGTGCCTCCCCCTCCCTCCCCACACCTCCCAATCAGCTTTTTTTGTGGCATGCAGGAGGCTCTGGGGGGGGGAGGGGGAGGAGAAAGGGCACGGCAGGCTCAGGGAAGGGGGCAGGAAGGAGTGGAGTGGGGGCAGGGCCTGTAGCAGAGCCAGGGGTTGAGCAGTGAGCAACCCCCAGCACATTGGAAAGTTGGCACCTGTAGCTCCAGCCCCAGAGTCGGTGCCAAGACAAGGAGCCACATAGTAACTTCTGAAGAGCCGCATGTGGCTCTGGAGCCACAGGTTGGCCACCCCTGGTCTAGATAATACTTAGTCCTGCCATGAGTGCAGGGGACTGGACTAGGTGACCTCTCTAGGTCCCTTCCAGTCCTATGATTCTATAAACTACATTAAAGCACAGTTAAGGTTGCCTAGTGCTGCCTCTGCCCTTCCAGTATGTGGAGAGTGGCGAAAGTTAAACATCTGAGAACCAGGAAATGAAGAACTACCCACCACACCTGCAAAAGGAAGCTTACGCCCTAACCTTGGGGCTAGCAAATGTCACTGGGAATAGGTCAGTAAGGGTGGAGCAACGGTTTACCAACCAACCAGGGAAAATTTGGCACTTGCATCTCTTCAAGTCTGCAACTCAGCACTGGATGCCTTCCTGGAAGATATTTTCATCAAAACACAAGCTATTCAGCTCACTACAATGGTAACTGGATGAAAGTGTATGGCTCCTACTATATGGAAGGTCGGACTAGATGACCTAATAGTATCTCCTGACCTTAAAATGTACTGATCAATGATCAATAGAAGGAAGACTAAGAACATGCCATTATTTGTGTTGTGTCAGCTGTAGCTTTACATGAACAGCGGAGGGAACAGTTGGAGCAGCTTGGCAGAGCCGGGACTGTGAGAAGAAGAGAGGTGCGTGTGAATCTCCAAAGAACAGGTATTCCTCACGTCAGTGCTAAGTGTTGTAGGTTGTGTCATTGACACAACCTACAAGGTGTGTTCTTGTCACGAGGGTTGTCAGCATTCTGGTGGCATATGTGCTAATGGCCTCCAATGCTCAATGGGGGTAAATGAAGGAATCCTGAGCGCGAGGGTAGAGGGGTGGTGACATTAGGAAAGTCTAAGATGGATAGTGAGCAGCAGACTCAGTGTTTGAGTGCAGGCCAAGCGTAGGTAGCTTCTGTTCCCTGCACTGGACCTAACCAAGTTTTGCCTTAGCAAAGAGAAGGCGTTGGGCTTTGTGTTATCCTGCTCCTGAGCTCTGCCCCAAAGTGTTGTGTGGCGGGCGGGGCAAAGTGCCAGTATGTGTCATTGGCCTGTTGGAGTGTTGCTGAAACAGGGCAGAGTAGAGGTCGCATTGTGGGGTCTTGTGAACCTGAACTCTTCTTTCCCCTTCTAATAACTGAGGGGATGGGAATCCTTACCCAGCGAGGTCACATTCTCATAGTTCTCCTGCACGACGTCTCTGTGGAGGGCTCTCTGAGCGGGGTCCAGCAGAGCCCACTCTTCCCTGGTGAAATACACAGCCCCCTCCTCGCAAGCCATTGGCCCCTGAAAGAGCAAGAGCCCCTCACTCAGTACCTGCTGCCTACTGACAACCCCACTGCTCACAGGGGAGGGGCCAATCACTTGGAAGCTGTGGGAGGCAGGCAGGCAGCATAGTTCCACCCACACCCCCATCACAGGACAGCAGCCAGGAAGCATCAAGGGGAGGCAGGGGCGGCTCTAGAAAATAGGCTGCCCCAAGCAGCGCGGTGCGCTGCGCCGCCCTTCCCCGGTCCCGCGGCGGGTCCCCTCTTCCCGCGGCTCCGGCTGAGCTCCCGCAGGCATGCCTGCGGCAGGTCCACCGAAGCCAAATGCCGCCCCCCAGGGAAAGGGCCGCCCCACGCGCCTGCTTGGTGCGCTGGGGTCTAGAGCCGCCCCTGAGGGGAGGGGAGACAAAGAGCACCCCCACTCCTCCCAGCAGAGAGAGGGGGCAGGAGTCTTCCCATTCCTCACTCACCTACTAGCCAGAGGCTGGGACAGGAGATGAAGCCCGCAGCAGGGTCCAGGGACAGCTCCCTGGTGTGAATGGCAACACCCTCCTCATTGCCAGCAGCCAGATGGGAGGGGATGACGTGTCTCCCCTGGGCCTCACTGGTGGGTGCCCCTTTAGATCACACCGGTACCTCTGGCTAGTAGGTTCAGGCTCCCGTACTGAAGTCTGGTAAGTTTCCCTAGCCCCATACGGGGGGAGGGGGGGGGTGTTTCCTGCTTGACTAATTAGGGAATTCCCACCCACAAACCATAGGGGGCTGGAGCTGGGATCTAGGCACCACAGTAAACAAATCTCGGCAGATTTATCACACCCTGTCCCCCTCCCTTCCTCCACCTTGTGGCTTTCATACCCCCTCCCGCTTCCAGACCAGCCCCCTCGGACGTGCCCACTGTGATGTTACTGACATGAACTGTGACCGTATAGATCACCGCTGCAACCAGGGGCCTATGGCTGCACCAGGTCTTGTACAGGGGAGGTCCAGTGGGGTGTCTACGGAAAGGTTGTAGTTTGCTGGTTATGACTATGCTGCCTGTATGTGTGTATCATTTTTGTATTTGAAGTTATGAATATTGGCCATGCACTTGTATCTCAATGTGTTTCATCCTAAGTAGCCTCAGTGAAGCATTTGGTCAGTTTCTTGAGAACGGGCACGCAGGCCTTGACTACACTTGCGAGTTATAGTGCAATAAAGCCGCCCAGAGCGCTGTAACTCACTCTCCGTCCACACTGGCAAGGCACATGCAGCACTGCATCTCCGTGGCTACAGTGCTGCAGGTACTCCGCCTCCCCGAGAGGAATAACAGCTGCTGCAAAGTGGCTGAGACGCTCCCACTCCAGTGTAAACGGGGAGTAACCTTATTACGCAGTGATTGACATCCAGAAACTCCCCATAATCCTTTTAAGTGAAGGTTCCTCTCCTTGTTTTGTTGTGATGCCTCTCTTTGTTTTGTTGTGAACTCCGGGCTCAGGGAGCTGCTTGTCAAAAAACCAAACACAGCTCCTGTTTGCTGTGAATGAGTAGAGGGAGGCAGGGGAGCCAGGGGAGTGAGGTAGCAAACGTCAGTTGCAGAGGTGGTGCACATGCCACCCCTGGCCCCAGAGTCCAGCATTTGCATAAACCCACCCACTGTCCTGTGACTAACAATCTCGCTCTGCTAACTCTTCCAGCAAAACAGGCCAAAGAAAGTGTATGTGAGCGCTGTACCACAGCCCCGTTGCTCTTTTCGGTTCCTTCCCACAGAACTTTCACTCCATACCAGTCCAGTTCCTTGCTGTTGCTTGTCTAACCACTGCATGCATGTGCTATACCGTACCCTGAGCTGATTCCCGGCTTTTGTGCTCAATACAGCCTTGCCCCTCCGTGTCTCTGTGGCGCAATGGGTCAGCGTGTTCGGCTGTTAACCGAAAGGATGGTGGTTCGAGCCCACCCAGGGACGACGCTAAGCCTGTGCTGCTTCCTTGCTTCCCCGAGGCCTGTGGGGGTGCCTCAAAGGTCCCATTTTGCTGCCTCTTGGCCTCAGTGCTTTCAGCTGGTGGTCCAAAGAGCGGGCTGGATGCCATTCAGAAACCCATCTGCCAGCAGCCGTGCCGGAGGCTCAGGCTTTATCCTCAAGGCCGAGCACAAAAACTTTCAGCCGGGAACATTTCGCTCCCTTCCCGCCTCCGCCCAAGCGGCAAGGGAGAAGCGGAGGAGACACGCCGGCTCAAAGACGCCTCCCTCCCACTTCCCTGTACGCTGTGCAAAGCTCTTGGCCTGCCTCATGCCTCATCAGGAAAGCACAGCCATGCGGCCCAAGCCTGAGTCACGTCCGCAGCCTGGCCCGCCCCGCCCCGGCTGACGGCCGCGCAGAGCCACGCGAGTCAATGGCAGGTCGAGTCGGGAGCCTCGGCTCTTTCCCCTGACAGCCACACACACAGCACTGCCTAGCGCCCCCAGAGCCTCCCTCGTGTTCTCCCGCAGCAGCCACCTGCCGGGGTGGTGGGAAAAGGGGACCAGGAAGCACTGCAGCCTCATTCCAGGACAGGAGGCCCTCGCCACGCCCAGGCCTGCCTCTTGCCTTCAGCCCAGGCAGCCAGAGGTGCCGGGGAGCTCCCTGGCAGGCCGCTTCGCCTCAGCCACCTCTTGCCTCATGGCCTAGGCTCTTGGTGCTCTGCTGGTCACTGGCTCGCTTGAAGGCCCAGAGGGAAAAGAAACAAGCGCACGCCTAGCAGAGGATGGTTTCGATCCATCGACCTCTGGGTTATGGGCCCAGCACGCTCCCGCTGCGCCACTCTGCTGGTTCTTCACACCCTCCCCCTGCCACCTAGCTGCCACTATCCGGATTAGTGTCTTACGCGCTCTCGTGCTGGCAGGCAGATGCGCAGGCTGCTAGGCAGCTGCCCTGGTCACAGGATTTTACAGCTTCTACAGGGTAAAAGGGATCTATTTGGGGTTTGGACCCCATTGGGAGCTGGGTAGCTGAGTGCCGGAGACGGGAGCACTTCTTAAACAGTTTTCAGTTAAGCTTTCAAGCTTGTGGGGGACGAGGTTCAGCCTTGGATCCGTGTCTGCAGCAGGCAAGCGCGTCTGGCTCGATCGCCCCCCCGCCCCGCTGTATTAGCAGACTAAAACCCGGAGCAAACGCACACACCTTGCAAAGGAACAGGAGCCGGGATCTCGAACAAAAGTCAACATTTTATTAAGATGACGTTCAAAGAAAAAAAAAGCGTACAGTACAGAGTTTCGGCATAGAAGTTTCTGGTGCTCAGGGAACAACGTACAGCTTACCCAAGGGGTGCAAAGTTCGGTTTAAGATCGGGTGGCATAAGGAATACATAATCTGCAATAGCCCTGACTGGGGGGTAAAAGGTTAACGTACAGATACTGAGTTAGGAGGGTATGTTGTCCATATGAGGGCTACGTTCGGGTGTGGAGTATAACGAGCGGTTACGACGCTGAGGATGGATTGACCCGCGTTTGGTGAGGTTTAACGTTGGGTGTTTTGGAATCTTTGCCACAATGTAGTTGAAGCAGGGTCAGTATGAAGTCTGCCCTGCCATCTGTTGGTGATGTGTTGTCAAGGCCTTTTGGGGCTGATGTCATTTGCATAGTTACACCCACCCCGGATTGCATGATGGGAGTGCTTGTCCAAACGGTCATTTCAGCTGCTGCGATATCCCCAGTCTCTTTGTTATTGGGGCAGGAGTAATCCAGTGTATTTTCCTGTTGATTTTGGATCAAGGACAGAGTAACTGTACCTGGCATTTGAGGCCTGAGAGCGTCACCCTCTCCTGAAAAGTACTCACCATTAAGGGGTATGGGTTCCTAACGTCCGCTTGTGGTGGGAGGTAGAAATGGATGTTTGTTGGTGTCTTGCAGGTGGTGCTGATGTCCTTTCTGCTGTTCCTGGTGTGGAAAGACAGAGGCGGTTTTGAATCTCTTAAAATTGTTGTTAGTGCTGTAGTTGCTTACCCTAAGCTTATGCTGTTAGATCTCTTTCACGGTGTATATTTTTGGTCCTGAGAGGTAAAAAGTGCGTTGTTATGGAGTGAGGTAGCAAACGTCAGTTGCAGAGGTGGTGCACGTGCCCCCCCTGGCCCCAGAGTCCAGAATTTGCATAAACCCACCCACTGTCCTGTGACTAACAATCTCGCTCTGCTAACTCTTCCAGCAAAACTTTTCTAGCAGGTTCTCATTCAACAGTATATTTCTATCAACTTTAACTTTTAACTACCATCAATGACAACCTGTTTAAGTATAACTAAAAGTCCTACTTCTGCATTTAAGATTTTCAGTGTTTGCTATAACACATTATTTAAAATGGAATAATAATTAATTCTATTTTTAAACTAAAGAGAGAAGAAAATCATAAAATGTGTGTTTAGAGATTGCTAAAGAATCTCATGGTGCAAAACACACATATTGATTTTCAATCTCTTTTATCTTGCTATTGTTTGGAACCCATGTGCCTTTTCTAAAGATTTTTATGTTGGTTTGGGTGAGTTCTGAAATTAAGAACTGCTAAGTACCGTTCTACTGTTCTTGATTCATGTCACCAGGATTACTACACTTAATTACTCTTGCCCTAATAAGAAAGAGTTTGGAGATCTCACAGCCACCAAAATCACCATTTGGACAATTACCCCCATCATGCAATGCGGGGTGGGTGTGACCATGCACATCAGCAACTAAATGCCTTTGCATCACATCATCAACAGATGGCAGGATAGAGTTCATTCTGACCCTGCTTACACCCTCCCCGGAGCCAAGAATTGGTGGTCCTGATAAATCACACTCCCTGTTATACCAACTCATTGGTATTGAATGCTGAAGTTATGGCTAGCAAAAGTAGTCACCCATCTCTGCCCTGTAGCATCCAGCTTAGCCCTTGTTAACACAGAAGTCAGTGGATTGTTCTCTGTCCATAGCTGAAACTGAGCACCGGACAAGTAGTTTGGAAATTTCTCAGTCATGGCCCATTTCAAGGCCAAGAACTGCAGCTGGTGGATGGGATAGCGAGTTTCGCTATCAGACAGTCCTCAGCTGGCAAAGGCCACAGATTTACATTTACCTTCCACTTCCTGGTAGGAGAGTGTTCCCAGACCCTCCAAACTGGCATCAGCATGCAGGATAAACCGTTCGTTTGGGTCAGCAAGGACTAGGACTGGCACATGAATCAGGCAAATAATGATTTCCCGTAAAGCCCTGTCACATCTCTCATCCCACCATGTCCCCAATGGAGAGGAGAGGAGCCCCTCCCCTGTCCCAGGCCAGGCACACCAGATCTGTGTGGGGAGGTGTCCCTGATCCAGCCCAGGTGTGTTGGAGCTGCTGGGGAGAGAAGATTCTTTCTCAGCCCCAGCACACCAGAGTTGATGTTGCAGTGGGGAAAAGGTATTTCTCATCTGGTTTTTAGATGCTCTGATGAGAGGGAGCAGGAAGAAGATTTTTCTTCTCCTTGCATTTCAAACTCTTCACCCCCCCCCCCAACCACTTTCTACTCTAGCCTGATCTGTCTCTCATGTCTCCAGGGCCCTCTTTAGCCATAGGCAGCTGCCTAGGGCACCACTAGGTCTGGGGGCACGGCTCTGGTGGAACCCCGGACAGATGGGAAGCAGTGGAGCATGTAAGAGCAGGGCTGCTGGGTCCTAGAGAGAGCCGAATGCAGCACAGTCTGAGGGAGGGGATTGGCTGCTGGGGTCTTTGGGAAGGGGGCGGGGGGAGGGGTTGGGGAGGGAGCTCACCTGTGAGTGTGACTCTTTCCCCCTGGCTGAAGTGAGGTGAGGCAGGCTCTGCGGCTCTGGAACCAGTATCCTTTGTTGTCCCCCATAACATCCATTCTTCTCCTGCCCTGCCCCATGGAGCACCCCCTCCTTTCTCCCTCCTCCCCAGGAGCATCCCTCTCTCTCTCCTCCCTCCCCTCCGTCAGGGCTGGGTTGGGTGAGGTGCTGGGGGGTAGGTGGGGGGAGGAGGCTGACTGGCTGCCTTCTGAGGAATGACAGTGAAAGTAACTCACTTCCTGGGCAGTGAGCCAGGATTGGAATGTCACACAGGGCTGGGCTGGGGTTAGCCAGATGTGTGAAAAATCAGGACAGGGGGTTGAGGTAGGGTGAGCAGATATCCCTATTTTATAGGGCCAGGCCCAATTTTGGGGTCTTTTTCTTATATAGGCTCCTTTTACCCCCCACCCCCACCCCCTGTCCTGATTTTTCACACTTGCTGTCTGGTCACTCTAGGTGGGGGTAATTGGTGCCTATATAAGACAAAGCCCCAAATATTGGGACTGGCCCTATAAAATCAGGACATCTGGATCTGGTCACCCTAGCTGGGGAGCGCCTCTCCCCTGGGCTGGCAGCTGCCAGCGATCCATCTCATCCCAGGGGAGCTGCACAGGGCAGGATGAGCTGCTGTGGCTCCATGGGTGACCTGTCCTTGAGATCAGATGCTGTGCTAACTTCACCATGGTCCGTAAGGCTGGTGGTGGTGCCCATTGGTGTGTGATTGGACCTGAGGGTTTGCTGCTGCTGTTGCCACTCTGCACCCCAAGAGGTGGATTTTGGGGTCTACTGCAGCTGTTGGACCAGCAGGCTGGGGGGTGAGCCAAGCATGAAAGCAGTACTGTGTTGCCCTTGAGATTGTCATTTAACAACTTTGTTTGCCAAAAATTCTTGCTAACAATCCTGAATCCAATTTCAATATTTTTTTTAAATCAATATCTTAGCCAAAAACAGAAAATTAAGTTGTTGACAATTATTAGTGACAGGTTTGGTTTGAGGCAGGGAGTGGGCCAGTTTTCATCAGAGAAACAAAAAATGTCGACTGACTTTCCTATAGCCTGTTACTCCTGATAAGAGCCCTCCAACAACTGTAATACGCTCATCTCCTTACTAGTGTATAGAGCAGGGGTCGGCAACCTACGGCACACATCCCAAAGGTGGCAGATGAGCTGATTTTTGGTGGTACGCAGTAGCAGGCTGAGCGGCTCAGCCCATCACTGCTCTGGGGTTCCGGCTGCTGCCCTATTGCCAGCTGGGATACTGGCCACCGGCCCCACTCAGCACCTGCTGCTGGCCTGGGGACCCCCAAGGAACCCCAGGCTGGCAGCGGGCTGAGCAGGCCGTCTGAACCACTCAACCTGCTGTCAGCCTGGGGTTCCATTCACTCAGCCGGCAGCGGGCTGAGTGGGCTGGTGGCGGGCTGAGCAGGGCCGGTGGGGGGGTTGAGTGGCTCAGTCTGCTGCCAGTCTGGGGTGCCGGCAGCACTCAGCCTGCTGCTACTCCGGGGTTCCGGCTGCCGGCCCCTTGCCAGTCAGGAACCCAGCCGCCAGCCCCACTCTGCCTCCTGCCAGCCTGGGTGAGCAGAATCCCAGGCTGGTAGTGGGCTGAGGGGGGTTGGCGGCCGGGATCCTGGCTGGCAGGAGTTGGTGGTCAGAACCCCAGACCAGCAGCGGGCTGAGCAGGGCCTGGGATCCTTGTCTAGGGTTCCAGCCACCAGTCCCGCTCAGCCCGCTGCCGGTCTGGAATTCCACAGGAGGCAGAGTGGGGCTGGCGGCTGGGCTCCTGACTGGCAAGGGGCCGGCAGCCGGAACCCCGGAGTAGCAGTAGGCTGAGTGCTGCCGGCACCCCAGACTGTCAGCAGACTGAGCCACTCAACCCCCCCACCGGCCCTGCTCAGCCCGCCACCAGCCATAGACATAGAGAGAGACCGTCTACAAACGTTAAAGTGTATTACTGGCACGAGAAACCTTAAATTACAGTGAACTTGGCACACCACTTCTGAAAGGTTGCTGACCCCTGGTATAGACTGACCATATGTTGTACTAAGATTCTCCTGCTTTTTTTTTTCCTGTGAGTCAGTATAGCTTTTGCCAGCCCAGAAGTTGGGCAGCCAAAGTTTTTCGTTTTCACAATGTTTTCTACAACTTTCATAAAGTAAATACATAGTTAATATAAGTTAAAAAGGCCAGGGACAGTTCCTTGTGAAGAATCTGTACAGCAGATCATGCTAGAGCTGTGAAAATGTCAGTTTTTGATGGAACTTTAGAGGCAGTGATTTATCATGTATTTTATCATGTGAATGTGCTGCTATTGCTAATGTCTTTCCAAACAAAATAAGGCACAATAGGACTTCTGTAACATTTCTGTGCTACCTTAAGCTAGATGAGATGATTCTGTGCTGACTTCATTTTGGTCACTTTGTGCTTTACCTAGCAGTAAAACTAGGGTTATATTTTCCCACTGTTTGGAAACCCAGCTTATTAAACTGATTTTGCAGCCAAAAAAGCCAGAAAGATTGCTTTTAATTAAAAACAAATCTTTGTTTCAATACCTCTTCATATAAATTTCCAATAACATTTTGACAAATTAAAAAAATTATATTATTTGCATCATTCTGTCAAATCAGAATTTTTTCTATAGTGCTACTTCTTTAGTGCTAGTGCATCAGCATTACAGTGTGCTTAATTAAGTTAAACTGGTTTTAATAACATGAATGTGGCAAGTTTTCCAATACTGTATGCTTATATTTGTGTTGCTAAGAGCAGATCAGGCACAGGGGCACCAGTTTAATAATCTCGCCTAGGGCACCATAAATCCTAAGGATGGCCCTGCATGCCTCAATTCTCTTTTTCCTGGCCTTGTTCCAGAGCCCTCACAGCCCAATTCTCTGCCCTAACGTTGAGCCCTCTACTGCACCCTGAACCTCTCATTCCAACCCCACCGCAAAGCCTGAACCCTCTAGCCAGTGCTCTCATCCCCCTGCACTCCAACTCTCTGTCCCATGCAGTCTGATTTAGGGTGTACTAATAATATTAATTTGGAAAATATGATGAAAATTAAATTTATTAGCTTAGATTTTATTTAATTTAATTGAGTTATAAAGTTACAGTTGCTTTACTGCTATTCAAAAGATACATATGGCATTATATGCAACAAAGTTTTGGTTAATGTACTCACACCCTTCCTTGATAACCTGGTGGTAAGAGACACAAGACCAGCTTTGCAGTTCAGGTTTCTCAATTCTTGAGTGAAAGATGCAGTGCTTTGAAAAAGCTAGTCTTACTTAGGGTTCACTTGACTATGTTAAACTTAAAATCAAAACCTAATAAACAAAGAATAAAAACTTAGGGAAACCAAGCTTAGCCTAGTTCCCTTGAAACTTAAAGTTAAGAACAAGTATAGCCTACTGATAGTAGATAGAGAGAGAGAGTGGAGGAAGTAAGTCAGAATGATAGAGCGACGTGCTCGAGCGAGGTGGGTTACCTCTTTTATAGGGCACAAGCGCCGGAAATCCTTCCTCCTATGCCCAAATTTCATTCCTTACCAACAAAACATTAGGGTACGCTTACTTCATAGGCTAGTATGTTTGTGCGTGTTGATGACATGTACATATGCACATAAGTTCCCTTGTGGTGTACCTGTTAATTCTGTGGGTACAACACTGAAAAACCCCTTATGCCATTCTCCATTGTCGATTGGTCTAGGTAAAGGTCTTAGACAGGCGTGGGTACTTCTCTATTTGAGTAACAAGATAAAGGTCAATTTTCCTTTCTGAGTAAAAGGTCACACTATAGATATGCTCACTTTGCCTTAGCTTAACATACAGGATATGGCCTGTAGGTCCTCGTAAGTCATGTGCCCCAGCCCCCTAATCATTTTTATTGCCCTCTGTTGGACTCTCTCCAGTTTGTCCACATCCCTTCTCATGTGGGTCCCAACCCCAAAAGTACTCACATTTCACCCCAATGGCTCCAAAATGTACATAGGGTGCTGCCATGGTCAAGTCACTCTTGAGCCTGCTGGCAGAGAACAAGGTGAAAATTAGCCAGGACGTCGCTCAGGCAATTCCCTCTGCTCCCAGCAGGTGGTTTCGGAAAGCTCCAAGATGGCTCACTTCCCTTTCTTTCATCAGCTTCAGGCCCCAGGGTTACAAATGCACAAACCAGTTGGGAGTCTCCCCTGGGCTCAGGGTGGGGCTGCTCTGAGGGGATGGACTTGCACACTTGGGATATTAGTACAAAGATACAATTTCAGTTTCTCATAGAGAAATCTGAGGGCAATTTATATTTGGTTAAAAATCTTATTTAGTGAAAGGAAAGCTGCAGTGACAGCCTGGTTACTGAGATGCAAAACACTTTCCTCCTGGGAGAAACAAGAAGTTAGAATTAGAAATTTACATAGTTTGTTCCAGTGTTGGCACAGGTTTAATTTTGCTTCTGTGTAGGTTTGTTTCAGGATGTGACTGTTTTGGTTTATTGAGTTGTTTTGTTTTTTTTTAATTGAAATGGAGCTTTTAATTGACATTTGCTGGATTCGAATGGCTGACCTGCAACACCAGTTTTGACATAGTTCTGCATATTTTATACAGATTTGGCCAGTATTCAAGGATGTGATTCCTTTATGGGAGGTTTTAGTGGTCAGGCTTATTTATTTTATGTTATTTTCTCATCCTGCTGTAGCACACCTTTTTGATAAAATGTTGAAATTATTAATTTATGGCATTTGTTAGTTTTTATGTTTAAAAACAACGTTTTTCTTAATTTTTGGATTTTAAATTAAGCATTGTTTTTTGTTTCAATTTTTCATTTAGGTTTTTGTTGTTGATGGGATCTTTAAGAACTTTGGATTTAAATAATATTTTTATCTCAAGGTTCCAAAGACTCAGACAAGGTTTTCATCTTGAGGCCAAAAGACCAAAAACATCAAGACACTTGATCATGTCCTTGGAAAGACCAAGAGACTACTCACACTTGATCTGAGCTCATAGTATTAAAATTTGGACAGATTTAGATTATTAAAGTAAACCCTGTTTACTATTTTATTTTAATAAAGGTTGTATTGCTCCCATAAAGGGTGGAGCCAGGTTATGAGGGACACAGCCCCCCAATTTTTTTTGTCTATCCCAGCTCAGTCCCCCACCAAACGAGAAGAGTCTGATGCCACCCCTGCTGGTCACTGGGTGTCACTGCTGCTCCATGGGAAACATGCTCTTTGCATTACCCAGATTGGTGGGAAACACACTCTGTGCCTTACCGTGACCTGTCCCTGGGTTTCACTGCTGAATCAAGGGAAACACCTTCTGTGCATTACTCTGAATCACCACGAGGTGTCACTGCTGCGCCAAAGGAGACATAAGAACGGCCAGACTGGGTCAGATGCAAAGTCCATCTAGCCCCGTATCCTCCTGTCTTCTGCCAGCGGCCAGTGCCAGGTGCCCCAGAGGGAATGAACAGAGCAGGGAATCAGCAAGTGATCCATCCCCTGCCGCCCATCCCCAGCTTCTGGCAAACAGAGGCTACAGGCACCATCCCTGCCCACCCTGGCTAATAGCCACTGATGGACCTGTCCTCTGTTCATTTATCTAGTTCTTTTTTTGTACCCTGTTATAGTCTTGGCCTTCACAACATCCTCTGGCAAGGAGTTCCACAGGTTAACTATGCAACTGCCCTGAGTTCCCCCCCCCCGGGTTGTATATGGAAAAGAGGATGAGGATGAGGAGAGCCATGATGTGTCTGTCACTGGCTGGTGCCTCAGTTTCCTGTAGGCAGCAGTGCTGCAGGCTCTTTTGGTCAGTTCCCATGCACCTGTGTCGGGGGAAGGGGGAGTAGAGGCTCATGCCCCCCCAGCCCCACACCCCTCCCCCAGCAGCTGGGGAATCCAGGCCAAATGTAACCCTGGTAGATGGGCCGGGATTAGCCTGGGCCGGGGTAGGGCTGGGGAGGAATTGCGGGGGAGACAGATGCACCCGCTGTGAGGGGAGATCCTCCCATTCCCTGCCAACCCCCCTCACTCCTTGCAGCACAGCACCCCCTAGCACTTCTTACTCTGTCGTGGGGGTGTCTGCTGCCTGCTTCTCCCTCAGCATCAGCTCTCCCCACCCCGGGGCCCTGGTGTCGCCCGTCCTGTGCAAACAGGCAGGCCCCGGTGTGCCCCATGGCGCTGCCCTGCAATTGGGGGGGGCAGCTGTTGGATGGAGCCATATTGAAATATGGGGGTGGGCAAGGCTGGGGACCAGGACTCCTGGGTTCTCCCCTCAAATGTGGGAGGGGAATGGGGGTTAGGGGGTAGAGTGGGGGAGGGGCAGGGCTGGGATCCAGGGCTCCTGCTTTTTCTGGTTTTCTCCACCTCCTGCAGCTGCCTCGGTCCTTTCAGTGCATTTCCTGTTCCAAATTCATTTGCTGACTTGTGCAACCCACCCCAGAGGTGGCTGCATCTCAGTGTTGGGTGAGGCACCCTTGGCTGCATCACCTCCTAACCGCGTCTCTCTCCCCCTGCAGGTGACCCTGCAGCACTCGGCAAACATCCGCAAGATCGTGGGGCGCTTTGAGCATTGGGCAGGCAGGGGCCAGGTGCCCAGCCCCCCCCCCCCGAGAATGGGACCCAGCCCCCCTACTTTTTACAGGGATTAAAGAGGGGCAAAGGGGGGCAAATCAGAGGAGGGGGGTGGCCAGGGTCTGAGCAGGGGGTGGAAATTGACTGGTCGGGGGGTCAAGCAGCTGGAGGCAGAGTTAGGAGAGGGGCTGAAGGGCAAAGTCAGGGAGGGGGGAAGGAGCCGGAGTTCAGCCCAGGGGGAGGCGCTGCCAGAGGGTTAAACCCCGGCACCGGCTGGGTCTTTGGGTTAACAGTTACCGTGGGTTGCTGAGACTCCAGTGTTTGCAAAAACTGGGTCGGGGGAGCAGAGGGGCTTTTCTATTTCCCCTCCCACAGGCAGCACCTCTCAGCATGGGCTTCCCAGGGCTGGGCTCTTAAAGGCACAGGCATCCCACTGCCTAGACACTGCAGCTCCTCTCTGATGTGACCTACTGAGGTGCTGCAGTAGGAGACTCAATTCAGTGAAACCGGGAATTCCCTATACGCCCCCCAGCCAGGGGGCTGTGCACCCCTTCCCCGAATTTCCCCAACACCCCGCCCCCCAGTGGTCAGGTAGTTACATGCAGCGCTGCCAATGTTGTCACTGTTTGCAAATCTGAATGGAAATTGAAACATTAACACACACTTTAAAAGCAGATCCAACATATGAAAAATACTTGTACCTGAGAAAGTAAAATAGGTTTGAAAAGTCTGGACAAAGCCGGGTTCCTCACCCAGCTGTTGTTTTTTCTGACAATGTCGGTGCATTGGCTTCGGCAATGTTGGCCAGCCTCAGAATTTCAAATGATGATTTGGAAGCAAGGTGTGAATGACTCTCCCCTGACAGCTAGTGATGAGCCAGGGTTGGGGGAGGCTTTGGGACCAGACTGTATTTACATGAACTCACCTACTCTGCCGAGGTGTCCAGCAGACAGAGCTGTGCCGCCTCTGCTCTAGGTGCCTAGAGGAGGAGGGAAGGTGTGTGGAGCTCCAGCCTGGGAATCTTCCTCCCTCCTGCCAAGCCCTGACTATCAATCCTGGCCCTGACCCTCCTTTCTTCAAGCGCCATGTGGGCCAGAGGAAAAGTGTGGTAGGAAGCACAAGGGCCAAACTTGTGGACATCAGGTGAAGCAGCAAGAATCCCACCCATCAGGGTAGCAAGTTCTAGAGCCTCAACCCATTGTGGCCACCGCAGCCAAAGACCTGGCTCTAGGAGGTCTGAGTCACCCAGCAGGAGGGGAAAGATTTACTCTTGCACAGCTGGAGACAGGGAAGTTGAGCACTGGGAGCTCCAGGGCTTTACCACAAGCCAACAGAAGGTCCCACTGAGATTTGAACTCAGATTGCAGGATTCAGAGTCCTGAGTGCTGCCCGTTACACCATGGGACCAGCTTGTGCTGTGTTTGTGCACATCGGTGACCCTCATGGGGCTGGCTTGTGTAAGGGGGCTTGGCCCTTTACTAAAACTTAGTGTGTGTGTGTGGGGGGGGTTTGGTTGGCTAGTTCCCAGCACCAATAGAAGGGGGAAGGGCCAATGGGAAATCAGGTCCCTGAGACTGACAGTCCCCAGGGGCAATGGGGAGAGGCCAAAGCTCCAAGTTAGCCGCACTGACAGGCCAGGCAGTGTAATGAGGGAGTCACCAGGCCAGGGGGTCCCATCCTCCGTGGGAGCTGGAGCTGCCTGGGCCAGAGTGGGCGGAGCTAAGGAGAGAGCAGGAGCCCGAGAAGAGCCGGGGAGCAGAGCTGTGCAGGTGTAGTGCCAGAAACTGCTCCCTGTAGGACTTTGCTACCTGCAGCAGTTACTGAGACCTGAGGTTGTTCTTATTTGCTGACTTGTCCTAATTGGCTAAAATTTGACAGTGGTTTCTCTAGCAAAGGCCAGTCCCTGGCCCCTTGGTCCAGACATCCTCATTCACATCAGGCTGGGGTGACCAGATGTCAAAGATGAAATATCGGGACACGGGGGGCGGAGCAAAAAAAAAGCCGGAGGCTCCCCCCCCCCACCGCCAGGCGGCAGTGGCACAGCCCCGTCTCCACCCAACTCTCTGCTCCGACCCCCGATACACCCCCAGCTCCCCCATCCCCTCGCTCCTGGGCCCAGCCTGGGCTCCGAGCTCTGCAGCCGAGCCGCACTCCAGGTCCCTCCTGCAGCTCCCGGGCAAGGGGCAAACCAGGCAGCCGGGCCCAGGATCTCCTGGCAGGAGCGTGTCTGCCCCACGTGTGTCTCCGCCCCAAGCCCACATGGGTCCTGCTCGCTCCGAACTGCCTCCAGCCCCACTGCGCTGCCCCGCAGGCTCCAGGGCTGGAGCAGCTTCCATGCTGCCCTCCCGGCCATGGCCATGGCCCGTGTGCAAACCTGGGAGGGAGGAGGATGCCGCCTGCTTGGGGAAGAGGCAGGGCCAGGGCAAGGATTTGGGGAGGGATCCAATGGGGGAAGTAGGGGGTGGAGTCAGGGAGGGGGCGAGTGTCCCTCCGGGCTCTGCCTGTGTGCCGGAGCAGAGGGCAAAATTGTTTGTTTGTCCAGTGTCCCGACCAAACATCAGTCGGGACGTGGGACAAACAAGCAAATATTGGGACAGTCCTGATAAAATCAGGATGTCTGGTCACCCTACATCAGGCTTCAAGTTGAGAATCATTTCCCCTTCCTGCTCTGGGAGGGGAGACTTTTAAATGCACTCTCTGTGCGACTGCACATGGCTAAGCAAAGAGAACAAACCCCCAATCCCCCCTGTGCTTTGGGAGCCAGGTTTGCGGGGGGAATTCTGTAGTTCAGATGACTTCACGCCTGGGCATTGTGATTCTTTACCAGTTTCTCTGGCATTGGGGCAATTTTGTGCTCACAGCTGTGATGGCTGAGTGGTTAAGGTGTTGGAGTTGAAATCCAATAGGGTTCCCCTGCACAGGATCAAATCCTGCTCACAGCAAGGCCTGTGTTTTAGCCAGTCTCTCACCTGGGCAATACCTCTGTACAACCCCCTGAGACACTCTCAATTCTCTCCCCACCCCAAGTAAATCCTGTTCTGCTCCTTTCATAAAGATCCCTGGGACACCACCTCACACTGTGTCCCTGAGTTGTTGGGAAAACTCTCAGCACCTGAAGCCTCTGCCACTCACCTGGTGCCCCATAGATCAGCCATAGCCCTAGTTCTGCTCCTCTCTCTAGAGTGTGAAAGGAGCCGAGTCAGCGACTCCATGGGAGCTACGGGGCTGCAGAACCAACAAAGGAAAAATAGGTGCTCAGTGCCCACTGGCAGCCAGCTCCCCCCCCCCACTACAGGCCTTGCTGACAAGCTCCTCCTCTTCCCCTTCAGCACCTCCCACCTGCCAGTGATCAGCTGTTCAGTGGGGTGCAGGATGCGCTGGGCGGGGAGGGGGAGGAGCAGAGACAGAAAGAGGTGGGGGAGGGAGAGGAATGGGGCAGGAAGGTGCAGGCCAGGAAGAAATGGCACCGGGATGATCCCCTGCTGGCCACTCGAAGGCCTGGGTGCTCACCGCTCCCCGCAGTTTCCAGGGAGACCCCTAGTGTGCCAGCCCTTCTTGAAGTCACCATCTCTCTGCCAGGGTCAAGCCGCAGACTCCTCCACCCCTGGGACTGCTCGCTGCAATCCCCCGGGGGACCCTGTTACTGCAGAGTCCTTCTCACTGGTCACATATCCCAGGGGTTAATCGCCCCTGCAATCGTCCCTTCGTTTTACTGCTCCCCAGTCACTTACTGCAGGAAGTGCCATCCACGGGGCGCAGTAGGTCCCGCCGCTGCCACCAGTTGTCACGGAGTGTGGGGGAGTCCGGCCCTGCACCCCTCTTCCTGGGACTCTCAGTGACTCTCAGCCAGTCAGTAAAACAGAAGGTTTATTGGACAACAGGAACACAGAGCTACAGCAGAGCTTGTGGGCACAGCCAGGACCCCTCAATCTAGTCCTTATGGAGATTCAGGGAGCATAGATCCCAGCTTGGGATTCCCTGAATTCCACCACCCAGACCCAAAACCGAAACTGACCCAAACCCTCTCCAGCAGGCTCTCTTCACTTTGTGCAGCTTCCCGAGCAGAGCTGTTTACTCCCCCTGCCTGACTCAGGTTACAGGCTCAGATACAGACCATCACCTAAAGTCACCCCCTGCTCTCCCATCCCCCACACAAACAGATACTACTGCATCACGCCCTCACTCCCGACCCGCAGCCCCTGGGCTCCCAGCTGAAACTTCCCAGTTACTGCGCTGCTGGTGCCCCTTACTCCTGACCCACAGCCCCTGCTATCCCAGTCCTGACCTCCAGACTCACGGCTCTGATGGTGCCCCTCACTCCCTACCCGGAGCCCCCTGGGTTCCCTCCAGCTCTGATGGTGCCCCTCACTCCCGACCTGCAGCCCCCTGGCTTTCCCCCAGCTCTACCAGTGCCCCTCACTCCCGACCCACAGCCCCCTGTGCTCCCTCCAGCTCTGATGGTGCCCCTCACTCCCGACCCGCAGCCCCCTGGACTCCCCGCTGAGCTCCCCAATCACTGCGCTGCAGGTGCCCCTCACTCCCACCCCACAACCGCTGCTATCCCAGTCCTGACCTCCAGACTCACAGCTCTGCTGGTGCCCCTCACTCCCTTCCGCGATCCCCCTGGGTTCCCTCCAGCTCTGACAGTGCCCCTCACTCCCGACCCGGAGCCCCATGGGTTCCCTCCAGCTCTGACGGTGCCCCTCACGCTGGGTCGGTCGGGCTGGGGCGCGAAGCGGGGCTGGGCGAGCCGCGGCTGGGCGAGGCGCCGCCCCTCTCCCGGGGGGCGGCGGTGACTCTGGACGCGAGCCGGGCCCTTCCTGTGGATCGCCCCAGCTGCGGCGGGCGTCGCTCGCCTCTCCCCCATCCGCGGGGACGGGGGGGGGCCGGCGTTCCTCCTCGGCCGGCGCCTAGCAGCTGACTTAGAACTGGTGCGGACCAGGGGAATCCGACTGTTTAATTAAAACAAAGCATCGCGAAGGCCCGCGGTGGGTGTTGACGCGATGTGATTTCTGCCCAGTGCTCTGAATGTCAAAGTGAAGAAATTCAATGAAGCGCGGGTAAACGGCCAGGCAATAGTATAAAACGGTGGAAAACCACAAAATGATGGTGGCACTAGATAGTGGCGGAAATAGCCCAAGTCGAGGGGCTAACTCGACTAACCGAAGCAAGAAGACTGTACTTTGGGGCAGGTGCATCTTCCGACCCAATGAGCCCTTGGCCTGATATCGAGCCAATGTCGCCACAGTGGCCACACAAACTGAGAGCCCTGTGAACACTGAAAGTGAGGCAGACAATGTCCAGCATGCCCCACAGACAAAGGAGGTACACTCCAAACCCCGTATCTCACAAAACCAAAATAAATGGCTAACAGTCACTCGAAAGAAGCAGTGGATCGGCCCAATCCGCACAACAGAAATCATAAGCAGTGCTTTTAAAGAGACTGTAAAACCCACCTGCCTGCCAAATCCAGACCTCTCCTTAATCACATCTGGTGAAGAGGATTTGGACACTGAAGGACCAAGTACAGAAACAAGCGAGAGCCACACAATTACCACTATTGAGGAGACAGTGGAAACAATTATAAATGGAACACAAGAAAAGACCCTAATCCAACTACCTAATAACAACCCAGCGTGCCCCTTTTGTGGCGATCACGTTGGCAAGCCAATTGCTCTAAGTGTCCACCTCAAGCGAAATCACGGTGGAAAAGTGGTCAAATTTCAATGTTCCATGTGCAACAAAACTGATTCCAAAGCACACAGCATCTTGTGCCATATTCCAAAATGCAAAGGGAAAATAAATGAAGAACGATCGGGTGACTGGGCTTGCAGAACATGTAACAAACAATTTATCACCAAAAGTGGGCTCTCCCAACATAAGAGAATAGCCCATCCAGCGATACGGAACCAAGAACGTATCGAAGCCAGTCAGCCCAAAACAACCTCCCAACGTGGCAAACACAACAGCTGCTGGACTGTTGAAGAAGAACAGCTCCTCGCTGCCTTCAATAACATGTGGAGGCCAAGAATTAATTAATAAAGGTTTGAAGGGATCTTAATGTATGTTAGCTAATATAGCAGAAGTTAAGATGTGAGCCTGCATGCTGTGAGATATGTGGTACAGAGAGAATTGTGTGAAGAGTCGTTACAACCTTGTGAATTGCAGTCTTGTTTTCTGTTCTAGTATTGCAGACAAATAAGATAGCGAATAGGCTTATGTATAAACAAATGCAAATGTTTACTTCTACTGTCTCCACGTTTGCTAGCCACTGTCTGTAAAAAAGGTATAAAAATTGTTATGATTGTTTACTAATTGAGAGAGATCCGTCCAGGACAAGGGGCAACCCAGTTCCTGACACTCTCTCCCTCTTGTGTTCACTAGAGAAATAAATAAAGTTATTTGGTTTTGCTGCACCCAAACAAAAAGCGAGAACTTAGTTTTTTCTTCGACAACATGTTCTGGGGCAAAAGGAACATAAATATCCTGATCTCGGATCACATCCAAACAAAAACGGCTAAACAAATAAGTGAAAAGCGTTAGACTGCTGGGCCTCATTAAAAAAGCTGCAGTGACAACAATGGACCCATTACCTGCATCAAGCACATGCCATTTGGAAGTAAAAACTGGTAGCCCTATTACCACTACTGGACTGAAAGACGCATACATGTGCAAAATAAAGCAAAATATAGTCAACCAGGGCCA
>NW_025423083.1:0-42914 GCF_020497125.1 Mauremys mutica
TTTGAAAGTATTATTGTTATTATTCTCTTCTGATTTCTGAATCAGTTCAGTTCAGTCTTTGTTCTCCAGGTGTGTTTCCAGCTAAAACCACATTGAGGGTTCTGGACCAATGACCTATCAGCTCTTAACACCCAAACTTTCAGATAATTTCTTTTACAGTGCCTGACGAGTGTAATTTTAAACCATAGGTCCTTCCAGCTCTGAATCTTGTCTTCTGACAGTAGCCAATACCAGGTGCCCAAAAAGCCACTCCTTAAGGTTCACCGGGTGTTGAAACCCAGGATCTCTTCTTTACAAAACATGTGCTTTAACCAGCCAAGCCATGGTACATGCTGTTTACTTAAAGCAGCGTGTTTGCCCACACCTGACTCTCTGCCAATCCCCACTGGGGCCTGACAAGTGTTGCTCGTGTTTGGCTTCTGTAAAGCATGTGTGCAGATGAAGTTTTTGCTCCCCAGGTGGGTGTGTGATTCTTTGGACATGGGTCTACACTATGAAATTAGGTTGGTGTAATTACACCAGGCTGGCAATGCAGTTCTATCAACATAAATCCCAGTGTAGATAGCAGTTCAGCTGTCATGAACTTTCTGGAGCTATGAAAAGGGGAGGGGCCCAGCCTCTGTAGCAGGAATGCAGGGCAGGTGTGTTCACGGCGGGGCATTGTGGGATACTGGGACGGGAGACCAGTTATGGTGATATAGATGTCCAGGCAGCATTTACACTGACAATTTGTCACTTTAATGTTTGCTGCACAAAGCTCTAGGCCTCTCGTCGAGTTGGTTTTATTTTGTCACCAAAACAGGGGGCTATTTTGTCACCAGACGTGGCATTGCAGTGTGTGCACCAGCCACAAAGCTGCCGAGCGAGGGCTGAAATAACTTTGTAGTTGCAGACCTGGCCAAAGATTTACACACACACACACACACAAACACACACACACACACACACACACACTCACAAAAACACACACACACACACACTCACACACACACACACACACACACACACACACACACACACCTTGCAAGGAAATACATCACCTGCTCCTACTGACTTTGCAGAATCCAAACAGAAGCAAAGCTTTTTAGGCCCCAGTGGGGATGGCAGGGGAGGTCAGGTGGTGGGCAGACACTGTGTTGATGCCACAGGCAGGCACCATGGCTTTAGCTGGTTTAAGCACCTGTCTTGTAAACAGGAGAATCCTGGGTTCAATTCCTAGTGGTGCCTTGTTGGACTAACTCTTGGGCAAACCTGGTATTATCGGCTACTGTGGGTGGACAAAATCACAGAGCTCTTTGGTCCAGCGCAGTAGGGTTGTTTAAAAATATACTCACAGGGCAATGATAACAGACTTACTGAAAGTTTGGGAGTTAAGAGCTGATAGGTCAGTGGTCCAGCCTGTCACAGATGATCCTGCTTCCTCTGGGGACAGGGGCAGATATGGGCTTTCACACTGAATGGCTTGTTGTGGCTGCCAGAAACCTGTGGCAAGCTCATTTAGTTTACCATCGGAGGGTTGAGTCCTGCTTTGTGCCACGTGTGTGGTGAATGAAAATCCTAAAACCGCCCTTTGAAAAAACTCCGAATGACACCAGGATGTGGTATTGTCCCTGCCCCAAAGCAGACAGAAACCAATGGGAGAAATGCCATTGTGTCCAGGGTAATACGCCACTGCAATTTTTTCTTGTTTGCTTGCTAAACTCCCTCCCAACCTTTGATGGGCTCCCAGAGCCCGGTATTGAGCCTGAGCCGAGATGTCTACGCTGCAAATGTACCACCCCACAGGCCCTAGCCTGGGAGCCTGCACTGGCACGGGGCAGCCGTGGGTGTTTCATTGCTGTGTGGGACATAGCCTAGCATTATGTCTACACTGCCATTAACACACCCAAGTCACTATTCTCAAACCCTGGGTCAGTTGATTCAGGCTTGTGAGGCTTGTGCTGCAGGGTTATAAAATTACAGCATAGACACTTGGGCTTCAGCCCAGCCTCCGAGACCCCACGAGGGGTGAGGGTCTCCGAGCCTGGGCTCCAGTCTGAGCCCAGATGTCTACGCTGTAGTTTTTAGCTCCACAACCTGAGGCCCCAGGAGCCCAAATCAGACCATCCAGGCCAGCGGGATTTTGTCACAGTATAGATGCCCTCTCAGGATATGTCTACACTGCAATGTAAGCCCAGGGTTAGCAGAAGTCATGTCAGCAGCCCCAACACATAAACATAAACCACGAGGGAAAGACCCACCCCCCCAGATAAGCTGGGCAGTGTCTTTCTCCCTACGGTTCGTAAGTCCAGCAACCAAAAGTCCTTTAACATGAGCCATCCCCTCTCTGCACCCCACTCACAGCTGTTGTCCTTAGTCAGTGCAAACCCAGAGGTGCCTCTGTAGAGTTCACCTGCCATCCTGGGTGGAAAAGGGGGAAAATAAGAAGGCACCGTACTCACTATGTTGTCTAGGGACTCACTCATCTCTCCACAGCCCCCCTGTCCTAACGTTGGTCTAACACCTACATTTTAGTATTGGGACCCAGACCCTGACCCACTTGGCTTTGGAACCCCTGTCCCCTGCCTAGCAAGTGCTATTGAATTGAGGGTGAGTCCCTCAATCAGGGTCTGCCAAGCACAGTTGTGCTGCCCTCGATTCACACAACAAGGATAACAAACCTTTATTTCTCCCTGCCCCTGTAACATGGAGACTGGGAATCCAACACCAGCCACAAGTGATCATTTCGGCAAGCAACCCAACCTATTTCCAACATACTGTAAAATTCACATGCAGACTCATACCACGAAACCTTGCAAGAAAAATCTTCCTGAGGGGTCTGAAGCACCTGCTGCTGGAGGGAAGGAGGGAGCCGTGGGTTGGGATTGAGGGGCACTGGGAATAGGAGGGGGCTGTGGGTTGGGACAGAGGAGAAGGGTGAAGAGGAGCAGGCTCTGGTTGGGACTGAGGAGCAGTGAGCATAGGAGGGACTGAGGGTTGGGATTGAGGGTCACTGGGAAAAGAGGGGACCTGGGTTTAGGCTGAAGAGCATCTTCATTTGGGGATCCAGCAGGACAGGGGAAGGCAGCAGGTGATTCTAATTCCTTAGGGATATTCTGTGTGTTTGTATGTGTGTGTGTGCAGGGAAGGAACATGCTCTATGCCCAGAGGCCTTTATTCCTCCAATCTGCAAGGACAGAGGGGCTGTCAGGAAGTTGCCCCTTCAAACCCAACACAAAAAGACCCTTCTGAGGAAAGGGAAAATCCTACAGAGAAAAAGTAACATCAAGGAGGACTCCAGCAAGACAGTTTAAGATCTTGGTGAGTAGTTTATCACCTGACTTGGGATTTGAACCCTGAACCCTCAGATTGAAAGTCTGACATTCTGCCAACTGAGCTAGCCAGGCTCACAAAGCAAAAGAGCAAGTTGGTGCAGAGGAGAAAGTAGTCAAGAAAACAAGAGCGGGAAACAATAGGGGAAACCTGCTGCTCTTTCTGGCCTGGTCAGGGGGCTGTGCCGATCCGGTTTCCACAGTACGTTTGACATCAATATGGTGATCCATGGGGACCTTGGGGTCCCCAGGTTGCCTAAGGAGGGGTGAACTAGCCCAGGTCGGAAACGGAGCAGGTCAAAACTCCCATGCCGATCAGTAGTGGGATCGCGCCTGTGAATAGCCCCTGCAGCGTAGCCTGGGCAAGAGATTGAGACACGGTCTCTTTTTATACACTCCCCCTCCCCCGCAGAGACTGTAGGGGGGGATGGTAGCACCCATTGTGGGGATCCTGAACTGGTGGGAGGGAGGCACCATGTACCAGGGATCCCGAAACGCAGAACAGGGACACCCACACACCAGGTGTCTTGATTTACAAACTGCAAGTGATGATGAATTCACCACCTCCCTTGCGGAGCTTGTTCCACTAGATAATTAGCCTCACGGTTAAAAAATGGTCATTTCCAGTTGGGATTTTCTGACATCGACTGCGAGCCAATGGGGCTTTGTTCAATCTTTGTCTGGTGAATTAAAGAACCCTTTAAATCACATATCCCCCCCTCTGGGAATTTGTAAAACGTATTTAAACCAGTGATTAAATCGCCTCTTAACCTCCAGTCAATGAAATCAATTGAGCTTCTTCAGTCTCTCGCTGTAGACATTTTCCTTGTTTTTAAAGGCAAAAATTTTGATCTTTCCAACCGGAGCTGCTGCTTCAATGTTCAGTTTGGGGAAGGATTTGGCTGCACTCAGAGATCTGCCCGCGGGTTACAATCTGCGATCCGAAGGGTCGATCGCAAACAGCGTTTAGATGGGACCGTTAGTGCCGCCCCCGTGTGGCCAAAGACTAGAACTGACCAGCAGAGTTTACAGCTGGAGCCTGGGACGCTCCTGAACAAACTGGGCACGAAGCCTCTCGCGTGGGATCCTCGCTGTGCAGCAGGAGGCGGAGGGAAGCTGATTGTCAGGGCTCAGGGCAGCTCCCTGCCATGCTGAGCCGGTGTCTGTGCTAAGCTCGGCATCAATCAGGTGATTCTGGGAAGTTCGGGGTCCCAGGGCTCCCAAAGGAGGGTGAAGTAGGTCACCCCTGGAGCAGGTTAAAGCTGCAGGTTGACAGTGGGGTTGCTGCCCCTGTGAACAGCTGCTGTAGCACCGCCTGGGCAGGACAGGGAGAGCCAGTTATACCCCCCCCCCAGCCTGTATCGGGGGATGGGAGCACTCACACCCTGGGGACCCACCCACCAGAGATCTTCTAGGGTGGGAGAGTGGCACCCACACACCTAGGATCTTGTGGGGGGGGGACAAAGGCATCCACACTCCGGGATCCTCTGCAGAGGGACGGACACCCACACACCCAGGATTCTGTATGGGGGGCAGAGGTACCCGGACACCTGAGTGGGGGAAAGAGGCACTGAAACATCTGGGATCTTACCTGGCAGGACAGCGGCGCCTGCAGCTCGACATGAGACGGGGGCGGGGGGAGCAGGAGCATTTCCCAGTCCCAGGCTGTCCCCGTCTGGCCCAGGCACAGAGCTCACAAGCAGAGTTTAAAGCTCCAGCTGCCAAGCTGCAAAACAAGCCAGGCTCTGTGGCTGGTGCTTGTGATCCCGGTGCCTGTGATCCCAGCGCCTGGGGAGGCTGAGGCTGGCGGATTGCTTGAGCTCAGGAGTTCTAGGCTGCAGGGGGCTGTGCCGATCAGGTGTCCACAAGAGCAGGAAACAATAGGGGAAACCTGCTCCTCTCTCTGGCCTGGTCAGAGGGCTGTGCTGATCGGGTGTCCGCACTCAGTTCAGCATCGATATGGTGATCCCGGGGAAGCTTGGGGTCCCCAGGTTGTCTAATGAGGGGTGAACCAGCCCATGTCGGAAACGGAGCAGGTAAAAACTCCTGTGCTGATCAATAGTGGGATTGCACCTGTGAATAGCCCCTGCAGTGTAGCCTGGGTGAGACACAGTCTCTTTTTATACAGACACCCCCCGCAGAGCCTGGAGGGGGGGATGGGAGCACCCACACGATGGGGATTCTGACTTGGGGGGAGGGATGCCCCCCTGCAACACGGATCTTGAAAAGCGGAACAGAGACACCCACAGTTCCCAGATGGGGGCAGGCAGGGGAAACCACACACTGGAGCTAATTCACGGGGTGGGGGACAGAGACACCCACCGGAGATCCTGGATGGGAGCACCCACATGATGGGGATCTTGAACTGGGAGGAGGAAAGCACCATGTACCAGAGGTTCTGAAGGGGGAACAGGGACACCAGGTGTCTTGCAGCAAGAGCTGCGGTCTTGATTTACACAGGGCAGTGATGGGGAATTAACCACGTCCCTTGCGGAGCGTGTTCCACCAGCTATTCACAGGCGCGACCCCACTACTGATCAGCACGGGAGTTTTGACCTGCTCCGTTCCCAACCTGGGCCGGTTCACCCCTCCTTAGGCAACCTGGGGAGCCCAAGCTTCCCCGGGATCACCATATTGATGCTGAGCTTAGTGCGGACACCCGATCGGCACAACCCGCCATGGCTGGGAGCTCTGGGATCCACCCACAGTAGCTGAGAGCTGTGGGGTCCATCCGTGGTGGCATGGGCCTGTGGGAGCCCCTTCCGACACTGGTGGCTGATAGCTGTGCGGCCCCCACCGGCCGACAGCTCCAGTCTTGCTGAGGTGGAAAATGTCACTGAGATCTCTGAAAGTCACAAATTCTGTGACCCCCCTTTATATAATCTTAGTCTTAATAGTTGTTGACTGTCTCTCTCAATCTAGTGGTCTGCTCTAGCGCAGGTGGGACAGGGAAGACAGAAGCTCACCCGCCAGCACAGGTTTGGGCAGAAATGGCTCTTGAGCTATTTGCTGAGCATGCAGAGGACTTGTCCAGGCCAGTGGAGCAGCTCAGCCAGATGAGGAGCTGGAAGAAGGAGACCTGAGCAGCCTGGACATCCCACTTTTTCTCCACAGCCACTGCCTGTCAGCAGGATTCCTCCTTCTCCTCCTCAGTGAGACCAAATCTAAGCACCTAGACAGCCGGTCTGTCCGCTGCACCCCAATCCCTCATGCCTGAGCCTCCCTGCCAAAGTCCTGTACCTGGCTCCAGAGAATTGTCTCACATCTCACTGGGAACTCGACTTCTTGTACCCAGAGAGTATCGGCCCAACTCAGCAGAGGACCTGAGAAACACAGTGTCTGCCTTTTCCAAATAACTGCTTGGAAAGCTTTTTGTTCCTGTGACCACGTGGCCTAAGGGATAAGGCGTCTGACTTCGGATCAGGTGATTGAGGGTTCGAGTCCCTTCGTGGTTGTGCTTGTGCAATTTTACCTTTGTCCTGATAGTCCTGTTCCCTTCAGGGCTGGAACTTCTTCTAGGCCGCTCAGGCCAATGCTCTGCCTTCAGCTAGAGCCCAGGGAAGGAGTTGGGGGTTGGGTGTCACAAAGGCTGGGGCATGAGCCCCAGGTGCTTCCAGTCTCGCCTTTGCCCTTCCTGACTTGCCAAAGAAAATGGGCGGCTGCCCGGGCTAGCGTGTGGAGCAGTTTCCCTCTTCCAAGTGTGCACCTGTCCCTGTGCTGGAGGGTACTTGCTAAATAGCACCTTGGGAGCCTGGGTGTTTCTCTGCTTCTCGCCAGCTGGGGAAAAGCCTCTTGGGGTAAAATCTCCTGCCCCACTGCCAAAGTCAGCACTTTGAGTGGGAATGGTAAGAGGCCCCACCAGGGGGGCTGGCCCTGCTTTCCTACCATCTTCTGATGTTGGCCACAAAGCATCAGCTGCTGGCTGTGGGTGGTTTTCAGTGGGGGTTTGGCATGCCAGGGAGCAGGGAGCAGCCTGGCTGGGTGTCTCTGTGGCTGTCTGCTGGCCACGCATAGGCATGGTTCTCCCCTCCTCTTGCCCTGCCCTTGGTTGCTCTGTGGCTTTTAAGCTTCCCTTGGAGCTGTCAGAACCAGCCACCTCTGTCCTAGGTGCCCAGAGGAGGAGAGGTGCTGGGCTCCAGCCTGGGACTCTTCCTCCCTCCTGCCTTTCCCTGACTATGAAACCTGGCCCTGACACTCCTTTCTTCAAGCGCCATGTGGGCAAGAGGAAAAGTGTGGTAGAAAGCACAAGGGCCAAACTTGTGGGCATCAGAAATCCCAAACATCCAGTCAAACCATAGCCACTTCTAGACCCCATTCCAACCAAAGACCTGGCTCCAGTGGGTATGAGTCACTCAGCACAAGGTAAACAACTCATTCTTAGACAGCAGGAGACAGGAAAGCACTTGGATCTCCAGGGATTTACCACAAGGTCCCACTGAGATTTGAACTCAGATTTCAGCATGCCAACCCTTACACCATGGGACCAGCTTATGCTGGTTTCTCTGAACATTGGTGACCCTATCATAGAATACCAGGGTTGGAAGGGACCTCAGGAGGTCATCTAGTCCAACCCCCTGCTCAAAGCAGGGCCAATCCACAGACAGATTTTTATACCTGATCCCTAATTGGCCCTCTCAAGGACTGAGCTCACAAACCTGGGTTTAGCAGGCCAATACTCAAACCACTGAGCTCTCCCTCCCTCACAGGCCCAGCTTGTGTAAGGGGACTGTTGGCCCTTTACTAAATCTGAGTGGGGTTTTTTTGTTGGCCAGTTCCCAGTCCCAGTAGAAGGGGGAAGGGTCAATGGGAAATCAGGACCCTGAGACTGACAGGCCCCTGGGGCGATGGTCACCAACTGGTAGGGAACAAGTGAGAATTTGTTAATGAGTAAAATTCCTGGTGAAAATTGGCAAAGCTGTGGAGAGTTTGAAAAGTTCCAGTGAATTTACACATGAAGATACAAACAGAGAGACAAATAGAGAGAAAGAGAACATCACAGATTGCACAGGCCCACACAGACATAAACAAAAACCAAACCCACACAGCACACAGAGCCATATACACAGCGGTGAGCTCCAGCCGGTTTGCACCGGTTCGCAAGAACCGGTTGTTAAATTTAAAATTAGAATTGTTCCAGGACAACCGGTTCTAAAAAGCTTTTAAATTTAACAAAGGCTCGGGCAGCTGTCTGCCCGGCCCCCGGCCACAGCTCACCTCCCCCTCTCCCCTGAATCATCCGCCCTCCTTCTCCTCCCCTTCTCCTGCTTCCGCGAATCAAATGTTCACGGGAAGCCTGAAAAAAGCAGCAGCAGCAGCAACAGGCAGGTAAGCCGGGTGCGGGCGGGACGGCTCCCCCTGGCCCCGGCCGAGTGCCCCAGCCAAGCACCCCTGGCTCGGGCTGGTTCCGGCTGCACGGCTCGGACCCAGCCCAGCTCTGGACCCGAGGCTCCGGCCCTGGTGCCGGCAGAGCGGCTCCGGCCCCGGTGCCAGCCCGACCCGAGGAGTCGGGGCCCGCGGCTCTAGCCCCGGTGCCGGCCTGGCCCGGGGAGTCGGGCCCCACAGCTCCGGCCCCAGGCAGTGTGGTAAGGGGGCAGGGAGCAGGGAGGGGGTATTTGTTTGGTTGTGGGGGGGTGGATAGGGGTCAGGGCGGTCAGAGGGCAGGGAACAGGGGCATTGAATGGGGGCAAGGATCCCGGGGGGCAATCAGGAAGGAGCAGGGGTTGGATGAGGTGCTGGGGGCACTCAGGGACAGAGAGAAGGGGTGGTTGGATGGGGCAGGGGTCCCGGGGGGCCATCAAGAATGAGAGGAGGGGTTGAATGGGGCTGCAAAGGGCAGTCAGGGGACAGGGAAAGGGGGGGATGGGTCAGGGGTCCCGGGGGGGTGTCAAAAAACATGGGGGGTTGGATGGGGCACGACCCCCTCGTGAAGGAGGGAACCGGTTGTTACTATTTTGGCAGCTCATCAGTGCATAAGGGAAAAGCCACACAAAACATAGAACAAATCCACACCAAAAATACAGCAAAAGCCCACAACAGGAAAGCACAAAAACCACATACCAAAAGAATACTTAGCAAAAAACAATCTGCATGCAAAAGTCATACACACACACACACACACACAAAACTACACAAGGCATCCACCAAAATCACACAGGACCCACATGCACATCAACACAACAGACGAAAACCACACCGACATACAGAAAGCCAGGCAGGGTTTGAGTCTCACAGCGAAGAGGGTGAGCACACAGGTGGTTTGGGGAACAAAGACTGAGGGGGAGTCGGGGGCAGTGCTCTGGGCTCTGCCTGACCCCTCCTGACACAGGTGGCTGGTGGAGAGCAGAGCCTGGTAGATCTGTGGAATCTGCCCTGCTCTCTGTAAAGCAAGGGGACCTCGGTGTCTTCTGAGCTGCAATTGTATTTTCTGCAGGCAAAATGATTGGCAGAAGCTATTTGGTTAAAGAAAAACTAGCGCTGTAGATGAGGTTTGAACTCACAACCGCAGCATGACTCCACTCAGCCCTACTCTGCAAGTCCTGGGCACTAACCCACTGCACCACTGGACACTACCTACAAGAGCTTGTCTCCATGTTTCATGGATGGATTAGTGGAGTGTGGGGGTTGCATTAGCTAAAACAAATCCATATTAAAGGCTGCAGGATGGCAGCAGCAGAGGTGGGGAGCCTCCTTCCATGTGATAGAGCTGGTTCCCCCTTCCATTGCTGAGGGGAAGGTTGGTGCTTTGAGCCCACCCGGTGCTGGAACGTCTCATGGGTGAGATTAACGGGACTCTAGAGAAGAGAAGAGAAGAGAACGGAGGGGAAGTCCTTTCTATCCCTGCCTAGCTCCATTGGTCTCCTGTGGCCCTTTTGGCTCTCTGCTCCCCTGTTGGGGAGATGCAGAGACAAGCCCCCATCTGGGTGAGTCACCGAGAGGCTGTGTCCCATGGCGTGTGGGGGGAGAGGGGGAGGGGTGGGATGGGGCTCAAGGGGAGAAGGTTGTGTGTGACAGTGTGTGGGGGAGGGGGAGGGTGTGTTCCTTAGGATAGAAATGATGGAAAACACAGGGGCAGTGACAGTGAAGCCCCGTGTCTGAGTGTTATGACCCTGTGTGGTGCTGCCATTCACCTTCCCCTCCTATGGTCTCACCTTTCATTGAATCCAGCATTTTTTCACCTGTCCTCACCACAGAGGTGTCCCACATGCCTCAGCTACCGAGTGTCCCTCTTAGAGACGCCGAGGACTGGAACTGATTTCAGCTGCTGGACAGCTCTGCTAGGTCTTTATTCATTTGCACAGGAAAATGCTGAGAGTTTAAATTCATTTCAACCCCCCGCCCCCATTCAGAGAACTCCTGAACATACTGGAGATGGGTCTGGAAATCGATTTTTATTCGAAAAAGTTTTTAAAGGGAATCACTTGGATTGGAGCTAGGAAGCCATTACGCTGCAGCGAAACATTCACCCACTGAGCTATACTCTCAACAAAGAGTGTCATGTATAGCCCAGAGCAGGGCCAGTTTTTAACCTGGGGGTTAGTAAACTTTCTCTCTGTACAAACACCACAGCTTACAAACTCCCCACCCCCGCTCTGTGTCACCAGAGCACAAACAACAACTCTCCTTGGAGCACACACAGCTCCCCAGCTCCCTGCCCGTCAGTCTCTCCAGCATTGCTCCAATCCCTTAAAGCAGGGTCTCAACCTCAATTTACCTTAGGGCCGGTGCCAGTCCTCCAGTCCTCCCAGTGGGCCAATAATGTCACTCATACTGCCCAAAACTCCACCCTCCACCTGCCTAAGGCTCTGGGAGGGAGTTTGGGTGGGGTAGGGGTTCTGGGTGCAGGCTCTGGGATGGAGTTTGCAGCGCTGTAACATGGGCGAGGCGAGTGAGGCACTTGCCTCGGGTGCGCAAAGTGGAGGGGCGCAGCTCTACCACGATCAGCGGCACTTCGGCGGCAGCTCTACTGCTGCCACTTCTTCGGCAGCAATTCGGCAGTGGGTCCTTCTCTCCGAGAGGGACTCAGGGACCCGCTGCTGAACTGCCACCGAAGGATGAATGAAGCGGCGGTGGCAATTCAGTGGCAGGTCCTTCCCTCTGACAGGAACTCAAGGACCCGCAGCCAAAGAGCCTGGAGCTGGCCCTTGCCTCGGGCACAAAAATTCCTTGTATGGCTCTGGGAGTTTGGGTGCTGGGTGCAGGCTCTGGGCTGGGACAGGGGGTGGGGGAACAGGAGGAGGGGTGGGGGTGCAGGCTCTGGGAGGGAGATTGGGGCAGGCGGGAGGGTTTGTGTGGAGGGAGGGGGCACAGGCTGTGGGAGGGAGTTGGGGGCAGGCGTGTGTGGACCGGGGTGCAGGCTCTGGGAGGGAGTTTGCGGGGAGGAGGGGGTATGTGGGGAGGGGATGGTGTTGCAGGCTCTCGGAGGGAGTCAGGGGTGTGGCGCTTACCTGGGGCTCCAAAGCAGGGCAGGCTGGGGGGCCTCCATGTTCTGCTGCCCCCAGGCATCATCCCCACAGCGTCCCATTGGCTGCAGGGGCTCGGGGCGGGAGCAGTGCGCGGAGGTACAGACCCACCCTGCCCTGCCATGCGGAGGGGCCGGCAACCACTGGAACGAGCAGGCAGATGCTGCTCAGCTCCGCTGCACTGACGGGGCCCCTGGGGGGAAGCGCCTGGGGGTGGCCGGTGTGGCCAAGGGAGTGACCCGGTCCCAAAACTGCCGGAGCCCCACGGGCGAGACCTGGGGACCAGGGCTGCCAGCCAGACAAACACCTTTAAGAGGAGGCGTCCCTCTCCCTGTCACAAACTGATCTTCCTCCTTCAGTTCAGTGACAGCCTGAATTGTTCCTTATCCCGGCAGAGCCGGAGGACTGAAAGCAGCAACATCAAACCCCTGTGTAGCTCACAGGAATGGACATAAACACTCCCTGGTATCTGAGGAGATGTTCAGCTTTGCCCTTGGTCAACTACAAGGCTAAAGGGAAAGGAGGTGGCGCCAGGTATAAAGAGTGAAACACGACACATCATAGTTATGCCCATGGTGGCTGCAAAATCTTTTTATGTACTTCTTCTTATCAGCAGTGTATTGTTTTCTCTGGAGTCTAGGCCTTCGCCAAGAAATTTGTACCTTGATAAAATAATTGACTGCCCCTGGTGAAGGCAATGGACTTGACACCCACTGGGGTGTCCCTACACAGGTACAAGTACTAACAACAGTGGCTGCCTTTTAGCCATAGATTTTAATCGGGGCAATAAATTGATACAAACCCCTGTTAGATCATTTCTCAGCCCGAGTCCTTCACCCACATTCCCTAGAGCATTGGGCCACCATGTGGATGTTTCATTTCCCGCCTCAATTTCACACAGAGACACAATTTCCTTTGCACAGATCCATGAACAGCAACATCTTCCTGTGTCTCTGCTCTGAGCCAGGGCATTCGATTCCAGTGAACCCTTCTCTCCTGCAGTGGCGATGGTCAGACAGAGGGGACGTAGCACCTGCATCCCTGCCAGGGAGATATTGGCTCGGCTCTTTCTTTCTGCTGCTGTAGTTAGTCCATGAAACATCAAGGGTGGAATGCAAGGCTGAGTTCACGCACCAGCCCCCAGAAATATTTCAGTGCCCCAGAGAAATCCTGCCACCTGCTATTGGAACGATGTGCTGGAGATTTGACTAGGAAAGGGACTGTCTGAATTGTCAGAGTGGGGAATGAACAACAATCTACAGCAATGTCATTCACACAGACACACTCTCATCCTGCTCCAGCCGGAAGGGAAATGGGCAGGAATTCTCACTGTTCACCCAAGGACACACTTACACTGATGTGCAGTCATGAGTGTGCTGGGGAAGCTGGTCTGAGCAATTTGAAGTGACAATTCAGTGAGAACAGAATCATCATGTAATAAAAAAAGTATGCATCAAGTAGTTGTGGCCGAGTGGTTAAGGCGATGGACTAGAAATCCATTGGGGTCTCCCTGCGCAGGTTCAAATCCTGCCAACTACGAAAGCTTGTTGTTGTTATTACTGTAGGCTTAGTTCCTGAGCATCCACAGTGCAAACTGGAGCCAGATCTATTTTCACTCTGTCTACACTTAAAATGCTGCTCTGGCACTGCTATAGCACTTTGGAGTAGACAGTGACTGGTGGGGTTTTCCCATCTGTGTAATGTCTGCATAGACAGAACAATTCTTCCTTTTAATTAGCACTATCTAACCCGGGCTTAGGTCACCTTAACTCTATGGGTTTGGGGGTGGGTCACACCCTGAGAGACGTCGCTCTGCCAGTGAAGTGCCCAGCGTACACCAGCCCTTAGATCCCTCTTGGTATTTCAATGCAGGCACTGACTTGTGAGAGGAAAACATCAGCTCACAAACACACAGACTGAATTTCCCACATTTAATCTCGCTGCACTTTCCAGAAAGTCACAACATTCAATTCATTCTTGCTAGGACAGAGAAAAAATAAGTGACACTAAGTTTTTGGCTTGGGTAAATAAAATTAAGTGTTTAATTAATATAGTAAAAATCTGTACTGATTCCTCTAACTAACACCACAGCGTGAAATAGGAACAGAGACAAATCTTGTCAGTGACGACTAATTTCACAAATGATCTTCCCATTATTAATTTCCACGCTGCCCCCATTGGAAGTCTGGGCAACGCCAGTGTCATTGCTCTGCATTCACCTTCCCCTTAGAATTGTTCTCGGACATTCGCCTTCCTCTGGAGCATGGGGCACGGGGTCCCTTGCTGGAGGATTCCCTGCACCTTGAGGTCTTTAAGCCACGATTTGAGGACTTCAATAACTCAGACATAGGTCAGGGATTTCTTACAGGAGTGGATGGGTGAGATTCTGTGGCCTGCATTGTGCAGGATGTGAGACTAGATGATCATAATGGTCCCTTCTGACCTTAAGTCTATGAATCTATGAATCTATTCCCAAATTTGGAAAACTGTGCAGGTCAGAATGTGAATAGTGACCCCGTCTCCTTCCTGCACCTGCTCGACATTGCTCCACAGCAGCTTCTCCCCCTGCAGAGTCACCCCAGGACGGCAGTGCAGCCGCCCAGGGTTCAGCAGGGGCCCCTGGCAAAGACAGTGGGTGCAGCTAATAGCCCAGTGTGCCTGGACGTGAGGCAGCTGTAAAAAAGCAACACCCCCCTCCTCTAGAAGTACAGAGACTGAATTCTCCAACTATAACATCATGACCCCCTGTAGAAAGCCACACGTGTCAGTTGTATTGTCACAGGGAGATGCAAAAATCAGGTGACACCAATTTTTAAGTTGAGTAAATAAAGTTGAGGAGATAGTTATTAACCTCACAAAAATACACTAAAGATCCCTCAACATAACACCTGAAGGTGAAATATGAACAGAGACAAACCCTGTCAGCAAAGGCTCATTTCCTAAACGATCCTCAAAATGTTACTAATTCCCACCCCTCCTCCACAGGAGCTCTGTGCAGTGTAACTGTTCTGCAGGCAGCTTCCCATTAAATGCTGTTGTGGGACATTCCCAGGCCTGGAAACGTACCAACGACAGAATTTGAAGAGCAAACCTGGCTCCCCGCACCAGGCGGGATTTGAGTGTTTTGTCCCTGTCACTTAGTCTTTGTCAATAGTACAGACGCCAGGGGCAGGACTCCAGGCTCTGCTTGAGGGATCCTGGCACAGGGGCTGGGGGAGAGAAAGGATTGTAAATTCTCACCTGTGCTCTGGAGAGGAGGTAATAAGTGAAAGGGGCATTTCTGCCTCCTCCCCTCCTCAGTGTCCCAGGGCTGGAATTTTACATCCCACAGGGCCAAATGAGGGAGTGACACCACTTGGCTAATGAAAACCAGTGCTTCAGGTGAGGTTTGAATTCACAACCTCAGCATAGCTCCTCTCAGCACTGCCCTATAAGTACTGTGGGCTAACCAATTGCGCCACTGGAGCACCTGTTAATTATAATTTTCCAAGACCCCCTAGGTTGATACAGGCAAGGAGTGACCCCAAAACATTCTCAGTGCAGCTGAGAGCAGGTAGCGACAAGTGTTGTACTTGGTGGGGTGGATTCTTCCTAAGGGTTCCAGGCACCATTTGACTCTTTTGTTCTTCCCTGTGTAATAACAGAGCTGGTTAAGACTCAATGGAGAGTCTTGCTGCAGACCAACAGATTTGAAATCACTGATAACCAGCTCTAAGCATTAGTCCTGCTTTGGGACAGTGTCTCTCATGCAACCAACAGTTAGCTAGTCTAGCTCAGGGTCTAGCTCAACTTTCACCACGGTCCACTGGCCAAGGGCGGCTCTAGGCATTTTGCCGCCCCAAGCATGGCAGGCAGGCTACCTTCGGTGGCTTGTCTGCAGAGGGTCCGCTGGTCCCGTGGCTTTGGAGGCACGCCCGTGGGAGGCCCGCCGGAACTGCGGGACCAGCGGACCCTCCGCAGGCACGCCTGTGGGAGGCAGCCTGCCTGTCGCCCTCGCGGCGCCAGCAGAGCGCCCCCCCGCGGCTTGCCGCCCCAAGCACGCACTTGGTGTGCTGGGGCCTGGAGCCGCCCCTGCCACTGGCCCCCAGTCCTCTTCTGCCACCAGGTCAACCCGGAACTCAGGCAGGAATAGGGTGAGGAAGCAAGTCAAGCTGAGCAAGGCAGGCAAAAGTGACTCTTGCCTTCAAGGGCTGCTCACAATGACGTCCTTTTTGTGTGCAACTGCTGCAAAAACATCCCAGGCAGAGAAGCAACAGGCCAAAATGCTGCTCTATAGCTGCCAAAGTAACTCAGTTGGGAGAGTGTTAGACTGAAGATCTAAAAGTCCCTGGTTCAATCCCAGGCTTTGGTGGGCCCTTTGATCCCTCTTTGTGCAGTGCTGGCTTGTTTTCTGGGAGCACAGCAGTCCCTGCACCCAAGGTGAGTCCCTGAGCTTGGGCTCTGCAGTAGGAAAAGATAGTGTGGGCTTCTTCTGCTAGTTGGCCCACCTGACCTTTAAGGATGAGAGCTGTCTTTCTCAATATCTCAGGAAAAGAGTGAGGCAAGGCAGCCCTCAGGAATGGTGCCAGAGGGCTGCTAGGCAGGGATTGGGGATGAAAACTCCTCTGTGCAGCTGAGCAAGGGCAGTACCAGGGAAGGGGCATCTGTAAAAGTGGCCATGTGGAAGATGGCAGGGGTTTGGGGGCCCAGGAGGAGGTGCTTGATGCCCAGTGCCATGCACATTCATGACTTTAGGGTAGCATGATGGGCAGAGGGTGATTGGAGGAAGGGCCCATCTCTCTGGTCCTCCTGGCCAGGGAAGAACCATGGGGTTGTAGTCTTGTTTTTCACAGAAGGTGCTGGAGGGCATTACTGGTAGATTTTGTGCTCTGTGGAAAGTGTGTATGGTTCCCTGTTAAGGCGTGAACGGGAAGATCAATGGAAGGGACTAGCTCCCTTCCTCTGGACAACACGATGTTTGGTCTGGGCAGGGGGGGATTTTAATTGTGTCAGCTGGCCTGAGGACCACTGGTCCCGTTTTCCCAACTGTCAGAGGAAATGTTTGTGCAATGAGCACTACCTGGCACAGGTCTGTAGTGAGGTCAGAGGAGCTCACTCCAGCCACAGAGGGGATACACCTTTCTGGGGGACAGGCCAGGAGTCACACTGACCGGATTTCTGTGAAGGAGAGCACGTCGACAACCCAGTGCAGGGTGGTGCCAATGGACTGTTCGGATCACGCAGCTTTCACCGTGTGCTCAATGTGGGCAATTCCCTGACCAAGGGCGGCTCTATGTATTTTGCCACCCCAAGCACAGCAGTCAGGGAGCCTTCGGCGGCATGCCTGCTGGAGGTCCTCTGGTAACGCAGATTCGGCGGCATGTCTGCAGGAGGTCCTTTGGTAACGCAGATTCAGCGGCATGCCTGAGGGAGGTCCTCTGGTAACGTAGATTAGGCGGCATGTCTGCAGGAGGTCCTCTGGTAACGCAGGTTCGGTGGCATGCCTGTGGGAGGTCTGCTGGCAAGGCGGATTCAGCAGCATGCCTGCGGGAGATCCTCTGGTAATGCAGATTTGGCGGCATGTGTGTGGGAGGTCTGCCAGTCCCGCGCCTTCGGTGTACCTGCCGCCGAATTGCCGCTGAAGCTGCAGGACCGGTAGACCTCCCGCAGGCACGCCGCCAAAGGCTGCCTGACTGCCACCCTCACAGCGACCAGCAGCCCGCCCCCCCTGCAGGTTGCTGTCACAGGCACGCGCTTGGGGCACTGGTGCTGGAACCACCCCTGTCCCTGACCCAGGGCAGAGGACATTGGAAGCTGAACATCCAGAGCTTGCAAGATAAAGGAGCAGGGGGGTGAGGCCTGGCGGTGTTGGCAGAATAGGAAAGCATCAGAGGGTTCTATGGTAACCAGGAGGATTGGTGGGAGTCGGTGTGGGAGGAGTTGGCGGCTTTGTTCCGGCGGTCGGGCAAACACCGCAACATTAAAGAAACCAGTGGTGCCAAGTCCTGCAGCGTCGCCTGTGGGATTTCCACAAGAGCATCCAGGCAGGGGAGCCAGTCAGCGTGTGACTGTACGATCGGATCAAGCGACAGCTGCCCGAGTTCCAGGAGATGAGGCTCCAGCTGGCCGATATGAGCGGGAGCACCGAGTGAAGGGAGGGGGCGGCCTCCCCTGACATTTTTGCAGCCTGTAGGGAATGGAGACAAAGCAGGGGGATGTGGGGACTCAGGGCAGGACCCGGGGATCCGGTAGAGCAGGACCACAGTCGCTGGAGGAGGAGAGAGAGTCCCGTGAGAGGAAGCTGCTGGTGGGAAGCAATAAGTGCAGAGTGCAAACCAGCCAGCTGAGAGTCACAGGGGTCCAGAAAAGGGCCTAGCAGCAGGTCCCATGGTGTAATGGGCAGCACTCTGGACTCTGAATCCTGCAATCTGGATTCAAATCTTAGTGGACCTCTTGGTAGGTTTGCTGCAAAGCCTCAGAGCTCAATGTGCTTGACTACCCTCTCTCTTGGTGAACTAGAGTAAGGTTCCCCCCGCTCCCCTCCTGCTGGGTGACTGAGGCCAGGGCCGGCACCAGCGCAGCAAGCAGGTGCTTAGGACTGCCAATGGAGAGAGGGAGCATGTCTGGCTCTTCGGCGGCAATTCAGCAGCAGGTCCCTGCTGCTGAATCACCATTGAAGAATGAAGTGTCGGTGGTAGAGCTGCCACCGAAGTGCCGCTGATCGCAGCCTTTTTTTTTCGCCACTGGGGGCAGCAAAATTGCAGGAGACAGCCCTGACTGATGCCCACTGGAGATAGGTCTTTGGTCCAGTTGATTCAATGGATTGGTCGCTATAGGTTGGGGTCCTAGAACTTAACAGTCTGGCTAGAGATTCCTGCGGGTTGACCGGCTGGTTGTTTCTCGCTGCTTCACCTGATGTCCACAACTTTGGTCCCTGCAGCTGTCACACTCTTCCTCTTGCCCACATGGTGCTTGAAGAAAGGAGGGCCAGGGCCAGGCTTCATAGTCAGGGCTAGGCAGGAGGGAGGCAGAGTCCCAGGCTGGAGCCCCACACACCTCTCCTCCTCTGGGCACCTAGAGCAGAGGCGGCTGGTGCTGACAGCTCCAAGGGAAGGTTTAAAAGCCACAGAGCAACCGAGGGCAGGGCAAGAGGAGGGCAGGACCATGCCTATGCATGGCCAGCAGACAGCCACAAAGACACTGGCCAGCCTGCTCCCTGCAATGCCAAACACCCACTGAAAGCCACCCACAGGCAGTTGCTCTGTGGCCAACATCAGAAGATGGTAGGAAAGCAGGACCAGCCCCCCTGGTGGAGCCTCTGACCGTTCCCACTCAAGGTGCTGACTTTGGCAGTGGGGAAGGAGATTTTTCCCCAAAAGGCTTTTCCCCAGCTGGTGAGAAGCAGAGAAACACCCAGGCTCCCAAGGCGCTATGTAGCAACCCCCTCAAGCACAGGGACAGGGGCACATTTGGAAGAGGGAAACTGCTCCACACTCTAGCCCGGGCAGCCGCCCATTTTCTTTGGCAAGTCAGGAAGGGCAAAGGCGAGACTGGAAGCACCTTGGGCTCATGCCCCAGCCTTTGTGACACCCAACCCCCAACTCCTTCCCGGGGCTCTAGCTGAAGCCAGAGCATTGGCCTGAGCAGCCAAGAAGAGGTTCCAGCCCTGAAGGGAGCAGGACGTTCAGCACAAAGGTAAAACTGAACAAAGACAACAACAAAAGGACTTGGACCCTCAATTGCCTGATCCAAAGTCAGACACCGTATCCATTAGGCCGTGAGAAAAACCACTTCCAACACTTCTTTGGAAAAGGCGGACACTGTGTTTCTTGGGTCATCTACTGAGGGGGCAGAGATTCTCTGGGCACAAGAAGTCGAGTTCCCAGTGACACGTGAGACTTAATTCTCTGGAGCCAGGTGCAGGGCTTTGGCAGGGAGGCTCAGGCCTGAGGGATTGGGGTGCAGCGGACGGACCGGCTGTCTAGGTGCTTAGATTTAGTCTCCCTGAGGAGGAGGAATCCTGCTGACAGACAGTGGCTGTGCAGAAAAAGAGGAGGGGTTTTGGGGACTTTTTGTGCCTCTGTTTTGCCTGCCTGCTCACTCTTGTGGTGAATGGTGAAGATTTTTCTCAACAAATCCAGGTAGCTCAGTTGGTAGAGCATCAGGCTCTTCGTCTTAGGGTCCAGGGTTCAAGCCCCTGTCTGGGCGCTCAGCTTTTTAAGTTGCCTTGTGTGCCAGGAGCCAAATACTGTTCACAGCCACATGCGGATTCCCAGAAGCCATGGCCATTTCCTGGAACAGTTCCTTTGTAATCAGGAGAGAGGCCACATCCACATCCACAGGAGCAGGCGTAGAAAGCACAGTCTCTGGCTGGCAGGAAGCGCTGTAGGGCCAGGTGCTGAGAAAGCCCAGAGGGGGAGCAGCAGAGGTGGGTGTGGGAGAGAGAGGGAGCAGCTGCAGAGAAGCAATGAGGACAGAGGACAAGTGTAAAGGGGGCTCTGGTCCTACTGCTGTGGGGAACTTCCCTGGCTTATACGTGAAGGATCTGAGCCCAGAGGCTGCCTGACCCCAAGGACGCTCTTTCTACTCTCCTGTGTGGCAGAGACCTCGTAACCCCAACAAGGCTGGGCCCAGGACTCCTGGGGGTTTGATGACCCCCGATCTTGCCATGATCACTTGAACAGGGCTACAGGGTCCCCACTCTGGGCACTTCCCTGACCCACTCCGCATTGCATGTGCTTCAAGCAAACACCATTTATTACCCAGCAATCAATGTAAAACATAAGGAAAGATGGGAAAGGAAAACACGTCACCCTGTTCTGTGGCGCAGGGAGATCACAACCAGCGTCTCTGGAGGGTCAGGGCAGGTCACAGTCTCTCCCTCACATGTCCCAGGCCTCCTCCCCAGGCCCTGGCTGTGCTGCAGGGACACCACGGGCTGGACACTTGCTCTGGCAGTGGCCACATGCTCTAGGTGACAGGCCCTTGTTCCCAGTGTCAGCCCCCATGTACGGGATATGATCCCCCCACCCCCAAAAGTCTGGCCTGCAAGATCTCTTGAGGGGTGGCATCTCCTTGCACTGGGCCTTCTGCCCAGGGTCCCCCTCGCTCTCCCACGCTGCTCACTGCACCCACCTCCAGCCCCAGTGCTGCTGCGGCTCTGCCTCCAGCTCCCTGGGCTGCTCCTCTGGCTCCGCTTGCTGCAGCTCTTCTCCCAGCACAGATCTGCTCCCTGGGCAGCTTCTACGGCTCGTGCTGCTGCGGCTCGGCTCCCAGCACAGATCTGCTCTGGTTCTCCCCGGCTGGTGCAGCTCTGCTCCCCGGCTCTTCTCGGGCTCCTGCTCTCTCCTTAGCTCTGCCCCACTCTGGCCCAGGCAGTTCCAGCTCCCATGGAGGATGGGACTCCCTGGCCTGGTGACTCCCTCATTACACTGCCTGGCCTGTCAGTGCGGCTAACTTGGAGCTTTGGCCTCTCCCCATTGCCCCTGGGGACAGTCAGTCTCAGGAGCCTGATTTCTCATCAACCCTTCTCCCTTCTATTGGGACTGGGAACTAGCCAACCAAACCCCTCACTAAGTTTTAGTAAGGGGCCAACAGTCCCTTACATGAGCCAGCCCTGTGAGGGTCACCGATGTGCAGCAAAGGAAGTATGAGCTGGTCCCATGGTGTAATGGGCAGCACTCAGGACTCTGAATCCTGCAATCTGAGTTCAACTCTCAGTGGGACTTTGTGTTGGTTTGTGGTAAAGCCCTGGAGCTCACAGTGCTCAACTTCCCTGTCTCCAGCTGTGCAAGAGCAAATCTTTCCCCTCCTGCTGGGTGACTTGCCCACTGGAGCCAGGTCTTGGGTCGTGATGGCCAAAATTGGTTGGGGGCTCTAGAACTTGTTACCTTGATGCCTGTGGTTTGACCAGGTGGTTGGGATTCTTGCTGCTTCACATGAGGCCCACAAGTTTAGCCATGTTGCTTGCAGCCACATGTTACCTCTTGCCCACCTGGCACTTGAAGGAAGGAGGGCCAGGGCCAGGCTTCATAGTCAGGGCTAGGCAGGAGGGAGGCAGAGTCCCAGGCTGGAGCCCAACACCTCTCCTCCTCTGGGCACCTGGAGCAGAGGCGGCTGGTGCTGACAGCTCCAAGGGAAGACTTAGGCCTTGTCTACACTACAAGACTATTTCGAATCTACTTAAGTCGAATTTGTGGATTCGACCTTATGAAGTCGAATTTGTGTATCCACAGTAAATACACTAATTCGAATTTCTGAGTCCACAGTAACGGGGCTGGCGTCGACTTTGGAAGCGGTGCACTGTGGGAAGCTATCCCACAGTTCCCGCAGTCCCCGCTGCCCATTGGAATGCTGGGTAGAGCTCCCAATGCCTCCTGGGGGAAAAATGTGTCGAGGGTGCTTTTGGGTAACTGTTGTCATTGAACCGTCAATCACGCCCTCCCTCCCTGAAAGCTCCGGCGGGAAATCTGTTCGCGCCCTTCTCTTGTCAGTTACAGCGCGTACGCCACAGCACTGTGAGCATGGAGCCCGCTGCGATCATCGCTGCACTTATGGCCGTTGTCAACTCCTCGCACCTTATCGTCCACCTCTTCCACAGTCAGCTGCTGAGAAATCGGGCGAGGAGGCTCCGGCAGCGCGGTGAGGAGAGTGGCGAAGACCTCTCACAAAGCAGGGTACGCCTCGCCGTGGAGATCATGGTGGCAATGGGTCAAGTTCATGGTGTGGAACGGCGATTCTGGGCCCGGGAAACAAGCACGGACTGGTGGGACCGCATAGTGCTGCAGGTCTGGGATGAATCACAGTGGCTGCAAAACTTCAGGATGCGTAAGGGCACTTTCCTTGAACTGTGTGACTTGCTGTCCCCTGCCCTGAAGCGCCAGGACACCCGGATGCGAGCAGCCCTGAGTGTGCAGAAGCGAGTGGCCATAGCCCTCTGGAAACTTGCAACGCCAGACAGCTACCGGTCAGTAGCGAACCACTTTGGCGTGGGCAAATCTACCGTGGGGGTTGCTGTGATTGAAGTAGCCCACGCAATCGTTGAGCAACTGCTCTCAAAGGTAGTGACTCTCGGAAACGTCCAGGACATCATAGATGGCTTCGCCGCGATGGGATTCCCAAACTGCGGTGGGGCTATAGATGGGACTCACATCCCTATCCTGGCACCAGCCCACCAGGCCAGCGAGTACATTAACCGAAAGGGCTACTTTTCAATGGTGCTGCAAGCACTGGTAGACCATAGGGGACGGTTTACCAACATCTTCCTTGGGTGGGCAGGCAAGGTTCATGACGCGCGTGTGTTCAGGAACTCTGGTCTGTTTAAACGTCTCCAGGCAGGTACTTTCTTCCCGGAACACAAACTAATGGTTGGGGATGTGCAGATGCCTACAGTGATCCTCGGGGACCCAGCCTACCCGCTAATGCCCTGGCTCATGAAGCCCTATATAGGCGCCTTGGACAGAGAGAGGGAACTCTTCAACTACCGGCTGAGCAAGTGCAGAATGGTGGTGGAGTGTGCTTTCGGACGTCTCAAGGGGAGATGGCGGAGCTTACTGACTCGCTCGGACATCAGCGAAAAGAATATCCCCGTAGTTATTGCTGCTTGCTGTGTGCTACACAATCTCTGTGAGAGCAAGGGCGAGACCTTTTTGTCCGGATGGGAGGTTGAGGCAAATCGTCTGGCTGCAGTTTATGCTCAGCCAGACACCCGTGCCGAGAGAATATCCCAGCGGGAAGCGCTGTGTATCCGGGAGGCTTTGAAAGCAAGTTTCCTTGGAGAGCAGGGTAACCTATGACTCTCCACTTGCTTTCAAGAGAAACTGACCCTGGGCCTGTGTCTCTATGTGTTGAGTGAGATCTGCGGTTACATACCCCGTTCTCCAAGTTTCCCCCACTTCCAAAGCACGTTTTAAAGCAAATTAATTGTTACACTCATTATTAATAAATGTTTGTTTTACTTTGCATTTCTGTTCAGGTGTTGAAACATGGACGCATACTGTGCTGGGCACGGTGTGCACTGATGTACAGACCGCTTGTTCCATAGAGGAATGACATCCTCCTGCTCCTACATAGGTCTCTGGGGTGGGGGACGGTTGCAAGTGGTTGTGCATGGAGGGGAGGGATTGCAGGAAGGGGTGGGTTTGCAGGAAGGGGCGAGTGGTGCCTTCTTTGGATAGGGGTTTGGATGACGGCAGTGGGCTGCGGGTTTGGGCGTAGGAAGGGGTGAGGGGTGTGGGGGAAGGGTGAGTATCTGTCCGTGGATGAGGGCTCTTGTTGGGGCTCAGGGCAGCGGAGAGGCTCATTGCTACGGTGGAAGTGCATGGTAAGGGCAGCGTGCCTTAACATTAAGGGGGTGGCAGGCGCTAGGACCCTGGACAAGCATACACATCACAGAATGACCCGGGGCAGCATACACCACACAGAGTGACCCTGGTGCCTACTGACTGCAGTGTGTGTGTGCCCTGCAGTTGATCATGCCCCCAAGTCTGTACCCTGGTAATGTAGGCTATACCGTGCAATTATAAATCCACTACCCCCCCATACACAAAAAAATCCTCTGACACGAAAGACGTGACCGAAACAGTGAATAACAGCAAACAGCTTTTAATAATCTAATACACAGTGGGGGGATGAAACTTGGATTTGGGACTGGGTGAGCCTGTAAGGGAAGCACTTCTACAAATTTATAGCGTGAGAGGTGTGTGGTACATTAGCTCTATGCAGTGGTGCAGTGACAGTTCTCACGGCCCCTACCGCCCCTCCGTCTTGTACTTTTGGGTGGGGGGGGCAGGACTTCTTGGCGGAGGAGGGCGGTTGCAGATACACTGCAGGGGGGCTCTGTCCTCCTGCCTGCGGTCCTGCAGAACATCAACAAGGCGCCGGAGCATGTCCGTTTGCTCCCTCATTAGCCCAAGCAGCGTTTGAGTCGCCTGCTGGTCTTCCTGCCGCCACCTGTCCTCCCGTTCGATGTGTGTGCGATGCTGTTGACATAGGGTCTCCCTCCACTGTCTCTGCTCTGCCGCCTCGGCTCTGGAGCAGGCCATCAGTTCCGCGAACATCTCGTCCCTAGTCTTTTACTTTCACCGCCTAATCTGCGCCAGCCTCTGCAAGGGGGATGCCGGGGCAGTCTGGGAAAGAGCCGAAGCTGTGTGATGGGAAAAGTAACTGATTTCCTTGAACAGATACATGTTTGCGAACAGTGAACACAGTCTAGTCAGTTTCTCTGAACAAGACCATACAGGGCAACAAGTCTCACGAGATCTCAGGCCAAGTTCGAGATTTCGGAATACGCTCTCATTGGCTGCGGCATTGCACAGGAGAGCGGACAAGTGGGGAGAGACAGCTGAATCCGTCTAGCAGACAGTCCTGGTAAGCCTTACAGTACATTCTGCTTATCAGTTAATGGATAGCTGTGCCCTCCCGCTAAAGGCAATCTGGAAATCATATACTCTGACCCTTTTCCAGCCACTCCCGCCAGTGCACGGGAAAGATCAATGTATGCTTTTCCTATGTGGCCTACAACACGTGGCTGTTAAGCGAGGGTCATTGTTATGCAAAGTAAAAGTCAACCATTCACAACAGTAACAATACACTAATTGCCCTAATTAGATGCAGCATTTCATGAACGAGATCACCCTGATGCGGGTCCCTCGGAGTCACAAAGAGCGGATGCTAAGGGAAGCCCTGCAGAGACCAGGACCATATGCGGCCATGCTTGTCGAGGCGATGATTCCCATCTACATAAGGATGTCTTGGCGCGGAAGAGTGTGCTTCCACGGAGCATCCAACAAGGCACCTCTCCCCAGGAACCTCCTGCGGAGGCTTTTCGAGGACCTAAATGAGACCTTTCTTGAATTGTCCCTGGAGGATTATTGTTCAATCCCTATATGTGTGGACCTACTTTTCATATAGTTTTTCATTGAAAATTTTATATATAGTATTTCTATTTTTTTATACCTGTTTTATAAAAAATAAATGTTTACATGTTTAGAGCACTTACCGCCTGATCCTTCCCCTGATTCAGAGTCCGGGTTAACGGCCGGGGAGGGTTGGTAGGGGATCTCTGTGAGGGTGATGAAGAGATCCTGGCTGTCAGGGAAAGCGGTTTTGTGTTCGCTGTCGCCTGCGCCGTCCTCCACAGACCCTTCCTCATCTTCCCCATCGGCGAACATCGAGGAGGAACTGTCCAGGTTCACTATGCCATCCACTGAGTCCATGGTCACTGGTGGGGCAGTGGTGGCAGACCCACCTAGAATGGCATGCAGTGCCTCGTAGAAGCGGCATGTCTGGGGCTGGGCTCCGGAGCGTCCGTTTGCCGCTCTGACTTTTTGGTAGCCTTGTCTCAGGTCCTTGATTTTCACGCGGCACTGCATTGCATCCCAGCTGTATCCTTTCTCTATCATTGCTTTGGAGACCTTCTCGAAGGTCTTTGCATTCCGCTTGCTGGAGCGCAGCTCCGACAGCACAGACTCCTCGCCCCACACACCGATCAGATCCAGGACTTCCCGGTCTGTCCATGCTGGGGACCTCTTTCTATTCTTGGATTGGCCGGACTCCTCTGCTGGAGAGCTCTGCATCGTTGCAGGTGCTGCGGAGCTCGCCCCGATGTCCAGCCAGGACGTCAGATTCAAAGTGCCCAGACAGGAAAATGAATTCAAATTTTCCCGGGTCATTTCCTGTGTGGCTGGTCAGAGAATCCAAGCTCTGACTGCTGTCCAGAGCGTCAACAGAGTGGTGCACTGTGGGATAGCTCCCGGAGCTACTAAGTTCGATTTGCATCCACACCTAGCCTAATTCGAGCTAGCCATGTCGAATTTAGCGTTACTCCACCTGTCGGGGTGGAGTACCAAATTCGAACTAAAGAGCCCTCTAGTTCGAATTAAATGGCTTCCTGGTGTGGACGGTTGAGCGGTTAGTTCGAATTAACGCTGCTAAATTTGAATTAAAGTCCGAGTGTAGACCAGGCCTTAAAAGCTACAGAGCAACTGAGGGCAAGGCCAGAGGAGGGCAGGACCATGCCTATGCGTGGCCAGCAGACGGTCACAAAGACACAGGCCAGCCTGCTCCCTGCTATGCCACACCTCTACTGAAGATGAGCTTAATCCACTTGCTGATCAGGAGGAAAACCTGTCAAAATCTGTGTGCGAGGAGAACCCGCTTGGCTTGGAAGAAGCGAGGAAAAAGAGCAAGTGAAAAAAATAACCAGCGAGAGAGAGAGAGTGAAAAGAACGTGAAAGGCAGAGAAAGAAATAAAGAGAGAAAAAACATTAGAAAAAGAAGGAAAGAAAGCAAGAGCGTGAAAGGTAGAGGGGAAAAAAGAAAGCAAGAACATACAAGCTAGAGAAGGAAAGGAATGAAAAAGAACGAATGAACCACAAGCGCTAGTTGAAGCTGGAATGGGAGAGTCAGAGAAAGGACAGACTGACCCGTTAAGTAAGGTTGCACCCCAGATTCTCCATGTTGGGGGCACAGGCCTCCCATTTCCATCCTGGCCCTGCTTGGGGGGACCATCCATAGGTGTGTGGCTGTGGGGGGTTGTGTTTGTGGCTGTGCAGGTGTGTGTGTTCGTGTGGCTGGATTTTTGTGTGTGTTTGCATCTGTTAGCAGTTGTGTGGGTGTGTGGCTGGATATGTGTGGGTATTTTTGTGTTAGTAATGTGTGTGGTGTGTGTGTGTGTGTATGCTGTGCTGCCCTCTGCCGGCTGTAGCGACAACTGCTTCTCCATGTGTCACAGTCCCCATATCACCGACCCCGGTGGTGATTTCCCCATGTTACAAGGGCTGGCTGGTCTGACCCTTCTCCCCTCTGTGGAGTGTGGTGGGGCTGCAGCTCACCCGCTGTGGGGCAGGAGGGCCCAGGTGCAGGGCACTGGGCTGCGATGCACCTGGAGAGCAGTTCAGGTGAGGTGGGGCAGGGCGTGTGGTGTCCGTTCTGTGTTGCCTGGTGCTGGGCCATTGCACAATCCCCAGCCACGCCGCACAGCGCGCCCGGAGAGGGGACAGGGGGCCAAGCAGACGATCCAGCACGAGGGGGAGAGGATGTGTGGTTGGGGGGAGGAAAAGCCTTGGGCTGCACTGGGGGAGTGCAGAGCAGGGGTGACACCCCAGAAACCTGCAGCAAAGGGATGGACAGGTGTGGTGGGTGGATAGAAGAGGCAGCGGGACTAAAATATAAAAGGGGAGTGTGGGGTCTAGTGGTCAGACCGGGGGCGGGGGCAGGTTTGGTGGTCAGAATTCCTGGGTTTTATCTCCAGCCCTGGGAGGGGAGTGGGGTCCAGTGGTTAGAGTGTGTGTTGGGGGGGAGCCAGGACTCCTGGGTTCTCTCCCTGGCTCTGACTCTCTCGTGCAATCCCTCTGCAGTTACCCAACTCGCCAGCTTGTGGGAGCGAGGGGCTGGGGCCAGGTTGTGACACGGCCCAGAGTCCTGTGTTGCCCCTTTGTTACCCAACCCGGGGCAGGGTGGGGGATGGCCTGGGAGATCCGCTAAGAAAAGCGCTTCTGGTGGGTTTGTGTGTGGGTCACGCTGCCCCCTGCTGGATAGACCCCTCTAGGTCAGAACCAGCCTCAGCCCAGGTCAGACCCTGGGAGCCCAGCCCCCTCTGTCACCACGGCTATGTCTATTGGTCTCCTGGAAAGAAGAGAAAGGAGGGAGGGAGGGACGGATGGAGGAAAAGGTGAAACAAAAAGGACAACGCCTAATGTCCCCAGTGATTCTATGGAACAAAATCCCAGGTGCGGAATAAAATTCTGCCTCCTTAAGCTCGTGTTTTCCATGCCTAGAATTCAACTGTCACCAAATGGCTCAGACTGAACAGGTTTCAAACCTCGAGGAGGCTCTTACCTTCTAAACAGGGACGGCTGTTTTCTAGTAAAATCACTAAAAGGGGAGGAGAAAACTCGAAAGAGGTTCCTCTTGGCGCTCACGTACCTGAACCCGAATACTCTCTCAGTCCTCAAAGAGAGACCTGGAGAAGGAGACTTGCTGAAGCAAAGCCACAGGGGTCTCTGAGGTTTCCCTGGCCCCTCTCCCCTGTCCTGCCTGGCTGATGTCACATCTCTCTGTGAGGTCACCACCTCCCACCACCTTTGACCAATAGTCTGAGGTCCTGCAAAAGGCCTTTGTGATGTCACTGCCACACCCCTCCCTTGCTGTGCTAATGTCCTGCCCCTGGCCAGGCACTTTGGAGGTTTGAGCTACTCCCTGTGGATCACCCCACTCAAGGAGCGTTTGTTCTAGGCAGCAAGCCGGCTAGACAGGAAAACATCAGATGCTGCTCCCAATGCTACACTCAGTTTTTCAGAAATTAGTAAACTTTATGGCCAGAAGAGACCATTAGAGCATCTAATCTGACCCCCTGCATATCACACACCTCCTGTATGACAGAAGAGCTACTTTTGGAGCAAACACATTCCAGAAAGGGTTCATTAAATGACATCAGGAGATGAAGAATCCACCAATTTCAGTGGTAGCTTGTTCCTGTGGTGGATCATCCTCACTGTTGAATATTTCTGTCTTATTTGTAATATGAATTTGTCTATTTTCACCTTCCAGCCACTGGGTCTTGTTATGCCTTTCTCTGCTAGATTCAAGAGCCCTTTAATACCCAATCTATTCTCTCAATGAAAGCCCTTCAACACTTCAGTGAAGTCACCTTTCAATCTTCTTTTGATAAGCTAATCAGGTTGAGCTCTTTCAATAGCTCACTAGAAGGCATTTTTCTCCAGCCCTCAGAACATTTGTGATCAGACTTCTCAACTGCAGCTGGATGTGGTTCTTGTTCTTCTGCACAGCATAGCTCCTGGAGAAGAGGGATCTGCAAATGTACATTCATATGATACCTTTGTTTAATTGATGAAAACATAAACTAGACACTTAGAGGATTGGAACTGATTTCAGCTGATGGACAGCTTTGCTAGGTTTTTATGCATTTGGATAGTGAAATGTTGAGTGGAGCTCCTGAACATAATGGAGAATGGAAATGAAAATGTTTTCCTTTTTAAAAAAAAAGAAAGAAGGTTATAAGAGAACACTGGGGTTTGAATCAAGAGCCACTTAATCCGCAGTCAAGCACTGTACCACTGAGCTATACCCCCAGGCTGACAGGAGTATAGAATTGTGATCTCCAGGACTTTGCAGGACAAACCCTGCTTCATCGAGCTCCTTTGCCATTCCCAGACCACAGGTGGTTTTAAAAATGGGGTTTGATTAAACTTCTTAAATGTGGTAAACACCACAGCTTGCGCACCCACCGATATAGCTTCTCCCACTGACATAGCTGCCACCTCTTGGGAAGTGGATTAACTACACCGACAGGAAAACTCTCTCCCCTCAGCATAGAGCAGTGGTTCTCAAACTGTGAGTCAGGACCCCAAAGTGGGTCATAACCCTGTTTTAATGGGGTCACCAGGGTTGGCATTAGACTTGTTTGGGCCTGGGGCTGAAGCCAAAAGTCTGAGCCCCACCACCCAGGGCTGAATCCCTCAAGCCACTGGGGCAGGGCTCAGGCTTAGTCTCCCCTGCCTCTGCCCAGTGTGGAGGGACCTGGTCTCTTTTTCCAGGGACATGTAGTAAGTTTTTTTTGGCAGAAGGGGGGTTTGAGAAACCCTGGCATAGAGCCTCTGAACATGTCTAGACTTGGCTCCCTGTGGCAGATCGGACACTGAAAGTGCAGCCATAGAGACACCACACCCCAGCCTTGCCCAGCAGGCAAGAATCAAACCCCCACGGAGAGACACCCATTGCTTTCTAACCCATCTCCCTAAGCACTCAGCCACCACCACTTAACAAAGGGTTTTTCTACACTATGGTTCTGGTCTCACTGAAGGGTCATTTCCAATTGTTTGCTCAGACCAGCATTAGGGGAAATGGTGCCCTGGGCAAAGCTTGTACTTTGGCACTTCCCCACTGCCCCTAGACGATCCCCACTTCCCCTTTACCACTAGCTCCTGCACTCCCAACCCTTGCACCTCCTTCACCCCTAACTCCTGCCCCCTCCTGTGCCCCCTTTGCCCTTAACTCCCTGGGCCACCAGCCATTGCCCCTCTCCTGCAGCCCCTTCACATGGCTCCAGTGCTGGGGGCTCCGCACTTGTTCTCCCTTTCCCTGGGCTTTGGCATCACTAGCCCCTGATTAGCGAGTAGGGGTCAGTGGTTCCCAAAATGTGGGGCATGACTCCTAGGGGGACACAGAGGAACATTCATGGGGGCACCTCAGGGCCTGAGCCAGCCCCCATGGAGGGAGCAGCACTCAGACCCACTCTGCCCCAGCTCTTCCCCAACCCCACCCTCAGCCTGGGGCTCTGGCTCCCAGCTCGGCCTCGACCCCCTTACCCCTGTCTGCACCCCTCTCCCCAGCAAGTAACAGCCCCACTCCCAACCCCGGTTCTTGACCGCGGCTTCTGAGGGGCCACAGCCATGGCTAAGAGGGCACAGTGTGAAATGTTTGGGGAATCACAGGTTTAGGGTGACGTTCTCAATCACTTCTACAAAGTCCAATAAAAGCAATTCCTCACCCACCCACCCCTCCATCAGGACCGACAACGTATGTCCTGCTGCCCTTCACTCATGCAGGAAGGATAATAACATTTCATTCCACTCAATCCTAAAGTGATTTGTAACCCACCACCAGCCAAAACTGGTCATTTTGGGGAAGTGGCCCCATCATGCTGCATAGCTGGGCAGAGTAGGCGTGTCTGTGCAAACACGGTCTGTTCCTGAAATCTTTCCCCCAGCTCCTCACTAGATGTGAGGGGGGAGCTCATTCAGCCCCTGCTTCCGCTTAGTATTTAAAAACTCCTTATTGGCCCTAGCTCTGCTGGCCTTAGATTTCTCCTCCTGTCTCTTTTGTGACAGCTCAGATGAGGTGGCCGAGTGGTTAAGGTGGTGGACTGCTAATCCATTGTACTCTGTCTGCATGGATTCAGATCCCATACTTATCAGATGCATTTAGTCTTCACCCCTCCTTTGTAGACAGCCATGTCCCCCTTTGGTACAATGACAGATCAAACAATGTTGCTTCTTGCAAACAAAAACCTTCTCAGAAACTCAGAACTCCCTTGCTTTGAATAAAATGTCTAAATCCCAGATTTCTAAAAAAAATTCTCTAGTGCTGTATTTCTTAGTTTTTATCTCAAAATGGAACATCCTCATCATCTCCCCCAAACACCCTGGGACCTGCCCAAATTATTAAAATACCCTCAACCCGAGCAAGGCCAGAGCAGTGAACCAGAGCTAGTGTCTAGGCCAAGCTGTTCTGAAGGAGGCAACTCAAACATTTTCTCCCTGCTTCCCTTGGCAAGGTCTGACTGAGAAAACAAAATTCCCCAAACTGAAAATTTTCTGCTGAAAAACCAATACTAGTCTGTTTGGGGACTTTGGTTTGAAAGTATTATTGTTATTATTCTCTTCTGATTTCTGAATCAGTTCAGTTCAGTCTTTGGCCTCCAGGTGTGTTTCCAGCTGCTGAGTTGTGGGGGAGAGAGGCCAAGTCATGATGTCTCTTCCCCTCTTTCATGGTTTTTTCCAACTTGATAGGAAGCTCCTTTGCTACCATGTGAGTCAAGCAGTGTCCATTGTCTCCGTGCTATCTCGGAGAAGCCTGCATTGTACACGGTTCCTGGGATAGTCCTTGGGAGTGTGGATACCTTCAATGGGCCAGCAGCGAGTCTGGCTCCTCCATTGTCACACCTGAAAGGCTGGTGGGGGGCATTTCCTAACCTCATAACATATCTCAGTAACACACACAGAGCAAAACTTCATAACTTCCCAACCAATGCGAGCACACACAATCCAACACGATATTAATGTTCAACAGATCAAGACTTTTGAAATGAAACCTCACCAGACAGACTTTGTACAAACCATGTCATCATTATATGAGAGTGGTGAATATGGGGCTTCCAGGTGCTGCTTTGAGCACAGCGTGCCACACCTGGGCTTCCATTGCAATGGAGACGTACCCTTAGAGTCCATCTCTCCTGGGATTAAGATGGCAGCAAGGCTGGCCTGGGTCATCTGACTTGGGCTCATAGAGCTAAAGCTGAGGGGCTAAAAACTGTGGTGCAGATATTTGTGTTCACGCTGAAGCCTGGGTTCAGAAACCCTCATCCCTCGTGGGGCCTCAGAGGTTGGGCTCAAACCCATTTGTCTGCACTGTAATTTTATAGTCTTGCAGCCCGAGCCCCATAAGCCTGAGTCAGCTGACCCAGGCTTTGCGACACGTGCCCTGGGTGTGTTAATCACAGTGTAGACATAATGTTAGGCTACGTCTCCAGTGCAATGAAACACCCTTGGCTGGCCCGGGTCACACTAATCAGGGCCATGCGGCTTAGTCTGGAGTAAAGTTGCAGTGTCCGTGTCTGGGCTCGGGCTCAGGCTCAGTCCCCTGCTCTAGGAGCCCAGAAGGGTGGGAGGGAGTTTAGCGAGTGGAAATGGTGAAACCGCATTGAGGGGACTGGACCACTGACCTATCAGCTCTTAACACGCAAACTTTCAGTAACTCTATTATCAGTGCCTTTGAGTGTAATTTAAACCATAAGAAAAAACACACTGGGCTAGACCAAAGATCCATGTAGCTCTTGTTTTCTGACAGTAGCTAATGTCAGGTGCCCCAAAAGCCACTCCCCAAGGCACCACTAGGAATTGAACCCAGGGTCTTCTGATTACAACGCAGTGGGTTTAACCAGCTAAGCCATGGTGCCTGCTCTTACTTACAGTGCCGTGTCTGCCCACACCTGACGCTCTGCCAATCCCCACTGGGCCCTGACAAGCTTTGCTCGTGTTTGGATTCTGTAAAGCAGAGGAGCTGTGTGGGTGAGTGGTTATTTGCACAGGTCTACGCTACAAAATTAGGTCTGTGTAACTACATTACTTAGAGGTGTAAAAAATGTACACCCCCCCCCCCAAGCAATGCAGTTATATCAACCTAATCCCAGTGTAGACAGCGGCTTAGCTGTCAGAACTTTCTGGAGCTATGAAAGGGGAGGGGCCTAGCTTCTATAGCAGGAATGCAGGGCAGGCAAGTTCACAGCAGGCATGATGGGATACTGGTGGAGGCCAGTTATGGTGATATAATGACCAGCAACATTTACACTGACAATTTGTCACTTTAAGTTTGCTGCAAAAAGCTCTAGGCCTCTTGTCGAGGTCGTTTTATTTTGTCACCAAAACAGGGCAGTTTTGTCGCCAGACGTGGTATTGCAGTGTGTGCATCAGCCACAAGCTGTTGACCGAGGTAGCGTTGTGTATTTTTCACATACCTGAGCAATATAATGATGCTGAAATAACTTTGTAGTGCAGACCTGGCCAAATATTCGCACACACACACACACACACACACACAGCTTGCAAGGAAAACCTCACCTGCTCCTCTGCTTTGCAGAATCCAAACAGAAGCAAAGCTTGTCAGGTCCCGGTGGGGAGTCAGGTGTGGGCACACATGACACTTCAGTTGCAGGCAGGCACTGTGGGTTAGCTGGCTAAAGCCTCTGTTTTGTACATAGGAGATCCTGGGTTCAACTCCCAGTGGTGCCTTATTGACTGGCTGTTGGGGCACCTGGTATTGGCTACTGTCAGAAGACAAAATACAGAGCTAGATGGACCTTTGGTCTAGCCCAGGGTGGCTGTTCTTATGGTTTAAATAACACTCACAGGCACTGATAACAGAGTTACTGAAAGTTTGGGAGTTAGGAGCTGGTAGATGAGTGTTCTAAGCCCCTCGCAGATGACCCCCTCCCTCTGGGACAGGGCAGGTCTGGGCTCTCACACCAAATGGCTCATTGTCGCTGCCAGAACCTGTGAGCAGCTCATTTAGTTTGCACCAAGGGTTGAGTCCTGCTTTGTGCACCGTGTGTGAGAATGAAAATCCTAAACCGCCCTTTGAAATAACAAATGCAGCAGGACGTGTTATTGTCCCTGCCCCAAAGCAGACAGACCAATGGAGAAATGCCATTGAGTCCAGGGTAATACTCCACTGCCATTCTACCTTTTTCCCTTGCTAAACTCCCTCCCAACCTTGTGGGGTCCAGAGCCCGGTATTGAGCCTGAGCCGAGATGTCTACGCTGCAAATTTACCACCCCACGGCCCAAACCCTAGGAGCCTGCACTGGCATGGGACAGCCGTGGGTGTTTCATTGCAGTGCGGACATAGCCTAGCATAATGTCTACACTGCCATTAACACACCCAAGTCACTATTCTCAAACCCTGGGTCAGTTGATTCAGGCTTGTGGGGCTTGTGCTGCAGGGTTATAAAATTACAGTGTAGACACTTGGGCTTCAGCCCACCCTCCGAGACCCCACGAGGGGTGAGGGTCTCCAAGTCTGGGCTCCAGTCTGAGCCCAAATGTCTCCACTGCAGTTTTTAGCCCCACAACCTGAGCCCCAGGAGCCCAAATCAGATCATCCAGGCCAGGGGGATTTTATCACAGTATAGATGCCCTCTCAGGGTATGTCTACACTGCAATGTAAGCCCAGGGTTAGCAGAAGTCATGTCAGCAGCCCCAACACATAAACCTAAACCATGAGGGAAAGACCCACCCCTCAAATAAGCTGGGCAGTGTCCTTCTCCCTATTGTTCGTAAGTCCAGCAACCAAAAGCCCTTTAACATGAGCCCCCCCTCTCTGCACCTCACTCACAGCTGTTGTCCTTAGTCAGTGCAAGCCCAGAGGTTCCTCTGTAGAGTTCACCTGCCAGCCTGCTTCATCTCAGATCTGCTTTGGGTTTCAAGAGGGGGAAACCTTAAGCCATAAGGACTGAGATCCCCAGTCACTGACTGGAGTCACCCTGAATATGGAAATTGGACTATAACTTCTCGACCATTTCTAAAAGGACTTTTGGCAACTACAAGCTCATCTCTGCTATGCATCTGAACCTCAAGAATTGAATTCAAGTCTGTCTGTATATTGATCTTTTAACCAACACTCTCTCTGTCTCTTTTCTTTTTAAATAAATTTTAGCTTAGTTAATAAGAATTGGCTGTAGCGTGTATTTGGGGTAAGATCTAAGTTATAATTGAACCTGGGTATGTGGCTGATCCTTTGGGATTGGAAGAACCTTTTCTTTTATATGATGAGATCAGATTTTCAGGGATTATCATCATATCTGACATGTGTGTCTGGATGGAGGCCTGAGGCTGGGCACTTTAAGGGAACTGCGTGGTTTGGATTCTGAGTAACCAGTGAGGTGCTACAGAAGCTGTTTTGTGCTGGTTGGTAAATCTAAGTTTTAGAATAACCACCAGCGTTTGGGGTGTGTCTGCCCCATTTTGTTTGCAGTTCACCCTGATTGAGTGGCCTCAGCTTGCTCCCACGGGCAGCACCGTCACACTGCTCCTTTCTAGTCACACTTTCTACACATCTAACATTAGTATATAATGTAATACAGATCTATCCCAACACCTGCCGGAGGTCCTCTGGTAAGGTGGATTCGGTGGCATGCCTGCGGGAGGTCTGCCGGTCCCGCGCCTTCGGCGTAACCACCACCGAATTGCCGCTGAAGCTGCGGGACTGGCAGAGCTCCCGCAGGCATGCCGCCTAATCCGCATTACCAGGGGACCTCCTGAAGGCAGCCTGACTGCCACCCTCACAGCGATTGGCAGGCCGCCCTCCGCAGCTTGCTGCGCTGGTGCCTGGAGCCGCCCCTGTCCCTGACCCACGGCAGAGGATATTGGAAGCTGAACATCCAGAGCTTCCAAGACAAAGGAGCAGGGGGTGAGGCCTGGCGGTGTTGGCAGAACGGGAAAGCATCAGAGGGTTCTATGACAACCAGGGGGATTGGTGGGAGTCGGTGAGGGAGGAGTTGGCGGCTTTGTTCCAGCAGTCGGGCAAACACCACAACATTAAAGAAACCAGCAGTGCCAAGTCCTGCAGTGTCGCCTGTGGGATTTCCACAAGAGCATCCAGGCAGGGGAGCCAGTCAGCATGTGACTGTACGACCGGACCAAGCGACAGCTGGCCGAGTTCCAGGAGATGAGGCTGCAGCTGGCCGATATGAGTGGGAGCATCGAGTGAAGGGAGGGGCGGCCTCCCCTGACATTTTTGCAGCCTGCAGGGAATGGAGACAAAGCAGGGGCATGCGGGGACTCAGGGCAGGACTCGCGGATCTGATAGTGCAGGACCACAGTCGCTGGAGGAGGAGAGAGAGTCCTGTGAGAGGAAGCTGCTGGTGGGAAGCAATAAGTGCAGAGTGCAAACCAGCCAAGAGTCACAGGGATCTAGAAAATAAAACAACAGTAGGTCCCATGGTCTAATGGGCAGCGCTCAGGACTTTGATTCCTGGAATTTGAGTTCAAATCTCCCTGGGACCTCCTGGAGATATATTAGTTTGCTGCCAAGCCCTGGAGCTTAATGTGCTTTGTTACTCTCTCCCTGGCTGAACTAGAGTGATGTTTTTTTTACTCCTCCTCCTGGGTCACTGGTGCCCATTGGAGATAGGTCTTTGGTCCAACTAGCCGCTAGAGGGTGGGGTCCTAGAACTTAACAGTCTGGCTAGAGATTCCTGCGGGTTGACCTGATGGTTGGGTTTCTTGCTGCTTCACCTGATACCCACAACTTTGGTCCCTGTAGCTGCCACACTCTTCCTCTTCCCACATGGAGCCCAGCACCTCTCCTCCTCTGGGCACCTAGATGGCTCCAAGGGATGGCTTAAAAGCCACAGAACAATTGAGGTCAGGGCAAGAGGAGGGCAGGACCATGCCTATGTGTGGCCAGCAGATGGGCACAAAGACACCCGGCCAGCCTGCTCCCTTCCATGCCAAACCCCCACTGAAGGCCACCCACAGACCAGCATTCGTTCATGCGGGGTGGCTGCTGATGCTCTGTGGCCAACATCAGAAGATGGCAGGAAAGCAGGGCCAGCCCCCTGGTGGGGCCTCTGACCGTTCCCACTCTCTGTGCTCACTTTGGCAGTGGGGCAGGAGATTTTACCCCAAGAGGCTTTTCCCCAGCTGGCGAGAAGCAGAGAAACACCCAGGCTCCCAAGGCGCTATGTAGCAACCCCCTGAAGCACAGGGACAGGCGCACACTTGGAAGAGGGAAACTGCTCCACACGCTAGCCCGGGCAGCCGCCCATTTTCTTTGGCAAGTCAGGAAGGGCAAAGGCGAGACTGGAAGCACCTGGGGCTCATGCCCCCGCCTGTGTGACACCCAACCCCCAACTCCTTCCCGGGGCTCTAGCTGAAGCCAGAGCATTGTCCTGAGCGGCCAAGAAGAGGTTCCAGCCCTGAAGGGAGCAGGACGTTCAGCACAAAGGTAAAACTGCACAAACACAACCACGAAGGGACTCGAACCCTCAATCGCCTGATCTGAAGTCAGACGCCTTATCCATTAGGCCACGTGGTCACAGGAACAAAACCTCTCCAAGCACTGATTTGGAAAAGGCAGAAACTGTGTTTCTCAGGTCCTCTACTGAGGGGGGCCGAGACTCTCTGGGCACAAGAAGTCGAGTTCCCAGTGAGATGTGAGACAATTCTCTGGAGCCAGGTACAGGACTTTGGCAGGGAGGCTCAGGCATGAGGGACTGGGGTGCAGCAGATGGACCGGCTGTCTAGGTGCTTAGATTTGGTCTCACTGAGGAGAAGGAGGAATCCTGCTGACAGGCAGTGGCTGTGGAGAAAAAGTGGGCTGTCCAGGCTGCTCAGGTCTCCTTCTTCCAGCTCCTCATCTGGCTGAGCTGCTCCACCGGCCTGGACAAGTCCTCTGCATGCACAGCAAATAGCCCAAGAGCCATTTCTGCCCAAACCTGTGCTGGGGGGTGAGCTTCTGTCTTCCCTGTCCCATCCGCGCTAGAGCAGACCACTAGATTGAGAGAGAGAGTCAACAACTATTAAGGCTAAGATTATATAAAGGGGGTCACAGAATTTGTGACTTTCAGAGATCTCAGTGACATTTTCCACCTCAGCCCTGGGGCAGCAAGACTGGAGCTGTCGGCCAGTGGGGGCCTCACAGCTATCAGCCACCAGTGCCGGAAGGGGCTCCCACAGCCCCATGCCACCACGAATGGACCCCACAGCTCCCAGCTGCTGTGGGTGGATCCAAGAGCTCCCAGCCACCACATGTGACAGGGGGACCCTAGAGCTCCCAGTGGGGTGACTGGGTTATAAAGTCCGGTCAGCCATGCTGCGGGGCTCAGGCAGGCTGGTCCCTACGTGTCCTAGGGCACCGCACTGTGCCCTGGAAGTGGCCAGTAGGTCCCCCCTGCTGCGCCGCTGACCAGGAGCTGCCCGAGGTAAGTCTGCACCCCAACCCCTTGCTCCAGCCCTGAACCCCCCCAAACCCAGAGCCCCCTCTTGCACCCCAGAGCCCTCACCCCCGTGCCCCAGCCCAGAGCTTCCTCCCACACCTGGAACAGATCATCCCTGTCCTCACCCCAGAGCCATCACCCCGTCCTGGACCCCGACCCCCTGTCTCAACCCACAGCCCCCTCCTGCACTCTGAATGCCTCAGCCCCACCCTGCAGCCTGGAGCCCCCTCCTCCACCCCAAACCTCTCATCTCCCCACAGCTCCCATGGGCAGACCCTGGAGCTCCCAGCAGCCATGGGTGGCCGGGGAGCCCCACAGCCCCACCCCACTGCGTATGGACCCTGCAGCTCCTACGAGTGGACCCCAGAGCTCCCAGCTGCTGCGGATGGACCCAGGATTTCCCAGCAGGCCTTGATGGCGGGAGGACACTGCAGCCCCATGTCATTGCTAACAGACCCCGCAGCGCCGAAGCCCCGGGAGCTCCCGGCCGCCCCAGGCAGGAGAGGAGCCCCCAGCGCTCAGACACCGCAGGCAGAGCCCGGAGCTCCCAGTCACTGGGGGGCGGGGTGAGGAGAAGCCGCAGCCCCCGGCCATTGCAGGTGGCCCCGCAGCTCCCAGCCGCCGCGGGCGGGCGGATGCCAGAGCCCCCAGCTGCCATCGGGACCCCCCGGCCGCCCCGGGCAGGACCCGTCACCCCGCGACCGGCAGGAAACAGCCGCGCGCGGAAGCGCCTCACACCCTGTGACCCCCCCCAGCGCTGCGGCTTCTCGCCAGGCGGGAGGCGGCGCCGCTGCTGCGGTCTCGGTTCCTCCGCCCGGCAGCAGGACCCGGCCCCGTGCGCCGCTTCTTGCGGGCGGCGCTGAGCTCTGAGCGCACAAGGCCCTGGCGGCTCCGCCCCGCATCACTGTCAGACAACGTCACCAATGGGAGATGAGCCTGTCAGAACCGTCAGTTGGGGAGGGCCCAATGGGAGACCAGCTTTCAGAGACACGCCCCGCGCGAGGGCTAATGGGTGATTAGCTGTCAGAGACCCGCCCTGCACGAGGGCCAATGGGAGATCAGCTGTCAGAAAACACTAGGCAGGCCAGCACCAGCCAACCAGGAACCGCCCCTCATCTCAAGCCCCCAGATAGCCCCGCCCCGACCTGTCCTATGCCCCACAGCAGCAGCCAGCACCCGGGTGGCTCCTGTCGCGCCCCACTCCCAGCAACCTCCAAAGCAGAGTCTCAATTCCCCTCTCCCACTGCTGCTCTTCCTTAGGTAACGAGAACCCCGCCCAGACACCCAAAAAGAGGGACACCCTTTCTTCTTTCTACAACCACCACACCCCCCCCCCTTCCTGATGCGCAGCCCCTTCCCCATGTCTGGCCACACGCTCCCAGCTCAGGGTGACCACACACCCCGTCGGGGCAGGCTCTGCTCAGCCCGGCTCCCCACAGCCTGCACTAAACATGTGGGGCCCAACCCCAAAACTTACTCATATTTTACCCCAATGGCCGCAAACTGCCGCTTTTAATATGCAAATAAGGTGCTGCCACGCTCAGGCCACGCCCCAGCTCTCCAGTGGAGCCACCCGGCAGAGAACCATGTGATATTTAAATTAGCCAGGACGCTGCTCAGTCATTGCCCTCTGCTCCCAGCAGGTGGCGCCGGAGAGCTCCGAGCTCGCTCACTTCCCTTTCTCGCGTCGGCTTCAGCCCCCGGGTTACAAACGCACCAACCGGGGAGCAGGAGGGCGGGGCTGCTCCAGGGTGACCAGATGTCCCATGTTTAAAGGGACAGGCCGGTCTGGGAGGACTTTTTCTTATATAGGAGCCTATTACCCCCCCACCCCGTCCCGTTTTCCAGTTTCTTCAATGTCACCCTATGGGGCAGCTCTCGGGGACGGACTTGCACACTTGGGAGCCATCAGCCGGATCTGCGTGCCTGGGAAGCTGCGTCCCTCCAGAGGCGCTTGAGAAGCCAAAGGGGCCGTGGGTGAGTTTGTGATGAGGTGAGTGTGAAGTGTGGAAGGGGGAGGGTGTCAAGAGGAGGTTTTGAGAGGAAAAAAGGTGCTGCTGAGCTGGTAGGGGAGGGCAAGGTCCCAGGCGGGTGTTGTGTGAGGAGCTGTGTAGGCCCGGAAAGGCGTCCTGCTGGGCAAGGGCAGGTGAGGAGGGCCAGGGCTTTTCCCAGGGCTGTTGCTGCGGCCAAAGCCTTTGGGAAGCAGAAGAGGGCCAGGGGTGTTGTTGCCTGCTGGGGCCCATGCGATGGTGTAGGTGTACGCTGACCATAGCTGGTCTGTGGGAGCTGGGGCCACTCACTGTGCCCCTTTCCTCGTTAGTATAGTGGTGAGTATCCCCGCCTGTCACGCGGGAGACCGGGGTTCGATTCCCCGATGGGGAGGGTGGCCACTTTTGAAGGGGGGACAAAGAAATCCCTGGCCTGCCCGCCACATGCCTTGCATTCTTCTTCGACGGCCACTTCCCTTCGCACCCCGAACTGATGACTTTCACCTCCAGAGAGACAATTACCTCGCAAGGACACGCTCGCCCTAGCCAAAGCCTCCCCCGAGGCCTGCACGTGGGGGCACGTTTCAGAGTGGCAAAGGGAAATAGGCTGGCCAGGGGCATGAGGACAATGGCCCAGACAAACGGGGAGGGACTTGGTCCAGGGGTGGAGGAAGACAGAAAAAGGGACAGGCATGGGATTGGCTTCCTGTCTTTTTTCCTTTGCTCAGCATTTGACCTGTGACTGTAATGGGGAGACTTGAGAAAGACCTGTGGCCGCCGGCGAGGTAGGTGGCCGCCCCGAGAGCGCAGAGCTGAGCATTTTCCGCTGGGCTGCTGCCTGCGCCCCCAGCGCCTGGCCGTGATCGTATAGTGGTTAGTACTCTGCGCCGTTGTTGGTGTCACTGGGCGTAGCTACCAGGTAACTCGGGGGATGTGGAAGACCACGAGTCTCGATGAAGCCCCCCTGCTCTGGGTCTAAGTGAGCCACAGTAACTCCATCTTGTGAACTTTAACCAACCTACATACTAACAGCCTAAAAGCAGAATATGTGAGAGTCAGCTTTTCCAGCAGACAGCTGCGGTCCTGCTTAAACTAGCAAAAGTAGTGATAAGAGGGGGAGGAAAGGGGGAGAAGTCTTCATGTGCCTGAGCTGACAAGGCCAACAGATAAACATGCAGATGAGAACTCTTCTAACAAGCTATAATGTAATGCCTAATGTAGCTGCAGTTAACAAGGGAGGGGTAGAGGGGAATGAAACAAAGGCTTTTACAAACAGCTTGACATATAAAAAGGGAAAATTGCTTGTTTTTGTTGCGCTGGATTTGAGATACTGTTTCTCCTAATGCCTGCTTTGAGATCTCAAATAAACTTTGTTTTGCTTCTCCACCTTGGTGTGTTTATTGGAGCGAAGCACACCGGGCAACGAACCACTGTTGCTGTCGCCTCAGGCCTTTGTGCCGGCAACAGTTTTGGCATCCCTGGGTGGGCTCGAGGCAAAATTTAGCCTTGCCCGGATCCCTCCTGGTGGCCGACGGATTGCGACAACGACCGACACCCAGCGCGCACCGGTGACTTCATCGGGGGCCTCGGCGGAGACATGGTTTGGTCGACCCCGGAGGGCACAATGGTGCAACGCACAGATAAGTGAAGAAGGAGCTGCGGGCGACGGTGAGGAACCGGTCCTGTGGATAAGGTAGGAACGGTCCAGTGGTGTGGACTTTTTGCCTGTTAGGACCTGGGGATGCCCAGTTTCTCCATATTCATAGAGTATGGGACAGGGACAGAGTACAGCCGGCAGAACACAGTGTACACCCTTAGGATGCATTCTAGCCCACTGGGATGTGTTCTCATCAGATTCAATGCTTAGAAGTAAACTAAAAAGGTTCTGTACAGTTGACTGGCCTCAATATCAGCTAGAGGACCAGGAAAGGTGGCCACCAGA
>NW_025423084.1:0-24635 GCF_020497125.1 Mauremys mutica
GTCCGGGTCCAGCGGGTGGGGGGCGGCTCCTGCCTGCCCGGGTCCGGGTCCAGCCGGCCGGCGCGGCTCCTGCCTGCCCGGCTCCCAGGTCCGGGTCCAGCGGGTGGGGGGCGGCTCCTGCCTGCCCGGGTCCGGGTCCAGCGGGTGGGGGGCGGCTCCTGCCTGCCCGGGTCCGGGTCCAGCCGGCCGGCGCGGCTCCTGCCTGCCCGGCTCCCAGGTCCGGGTCCAGCGGGTGGGGGGCGGCTCCTGCCTGCCCGGGTCCGGGTCCAGCGGCGGGGGGGCGGATCCTGCCTGCCCGGGTCTGGGTCCTGCCCGCCGGCGCGGCTCCTGCCTCCCCCCCTCCCAGGTCCGGGTCCAGCGGGTGGGGGGCGGCTCCTGCCTGCCCGGGTCCGGGTCCAGCCGAGGGGGGTGGCTCCTGCCTGCCCGGCCCCTGGGGCTGGCCCGGGGGCCAGGTAGGAGGGTAAGGGAACCGGGTGGGGGTGTTGGATAGAGAGCAGGGGAGTTGGGGGGGGTGGATTAGTGTCGGAGCGGTCAGAGGGCAGGGAACAGGGGGATTGAATGGGGCAAGGGTCGGGGGGGAGGCAGTCAGAAAGGAGCAGGGGTTGGATGGGGCAGTGGGGGGGCAGTGAGGGGTAGGGATTCCAGGGACAGTCAGGGGAGAGAGAGAAGGGGTGGTTGGATGGGGTAGGGGTCCCAGGGTGCCATCAGGAATCAGAGAAGGGGTTGGATTGGGTGGCAAGGGGCAGTTGGGACAGGGAAGGGGGTGGATAGGGCATGGGTGGGGGCTGTCAAGGAACATGGGGGGGGGGGGTTGGATGTGAATGACCCATCCCAGCGGGGGATGTTCTCCAGAGACTTGATTTGAACCTGCAGTTTACTCCATCACTGCTGCAAGCCTGAACTAAGAACTTTGCCATCACTGTATGTAATCGATTCCATTTTAACCAATTCGACCTCTCATCTCTACCTTTTTCCCTTTGTAAATAAACCTTTAGATTTTAGATCTAGAGGATTGGCAACAGCGTGATTTGTGGGTAAGATCTGATGTGTATATTGACCTGGGTCTGGGGCTTGGTCCTTTGGGATCGAGAGAACCTTTTTCTTTTATTGGGGTGTTGGTTTTCATAACCAGTCATCCCCAGGACGAGTGCACTGGTGGTGATACTGGGAAACTGGAGTGTCTAAGGGAATTGCTCGTGTGACTTGTGGTTAGCCAGTGGGGTGAGACTGAAGTCCCTTTTGTCCGGCTGGTTTGGTTTGCCTTAGAGGTGGAAAACCCCCAGCCTAGGGCTGTGACTGCCCTGTTTGAGCAATTGGTCCTGATTTGGCACTCTCAGTTGGGTCCCGCCAGAATCGCTCCGTCACACTGGGCTTGGTGTGAAACCTGGGGTGGATGCTGTCCGGGCCGGTCTCTTCTTTGCTCAACCCAAAGACCTGGTCAGGGACCTGGAGGTGGCGTCCCAATCACAGGGTGGGCTGGGAATTGGATGCTTTACTGTGAGCTTTTCCCAAGTGAATAGTCAGATACAAAACATAAGTGTCACCTGTGATAGGAGCCGCCCACCTACTAGCTGATCATCCATTTAATTAAAAAACAAAAACAACAGACTCTTGACAGGTCCATAGATGTTCTGTATTTCCCCCTGGGCTGTTCCCTTTCCTCTGCTCCCCCCCCCCATTCCAGCTCGCGTCTGCATTCCCTCAACTGCGCCTCTTTATTTCCCTTTCTCTCTTTCCTGCGAGTGCTGGCAAGGTTTCGGCTGAGCACTCAGCGGTAAAACCAGCCCTGCATACAAGGAGCCGGCAGTGGAGCAGAGCAGAGTGGGAAAGAGGCAGCTTTGGAAGACAAATATTCCAGCTGGGATGGATTGAGAATCTGTGGGTTGCTGGGGCTGGCCTTAAAGGGGGAGGATTGCAGTGCCAATAGCAGGGCCGCCCAGAGGATTCCGGGGACCCGGGGTCTTCGGCAGCGGGGGGCCCCCGCTTCAGCAGTAATTCGGCAGCGGGGGGCCCTTCCGTTCCGGGACCCACCGCCGAAGTGCCCCAAAGACCCGCGGCGGGGGGCCCCCACCACCGAATTACCGCCGAAGTGGGCCCGCCGCGGGTCTTCGGGACACTTCGGCGGCGGGTCCCGGAACGGAAGGCCCCCCCCCCCCCCCCCCCCCCCCCGCCAGCGAAGACGGGAGAGGAAGAGTTTTCCGGGCCCCCTGGAGTGAGTGAAGGACCCCACTCCAGGGGCCCCGAAAAACACTCATGGGGGCCCCTGCGGGACCCGGGGCCTGGGGCAAATTGCCCCTCTTGCCCCCCCCCGGGCAGCCCTGGCCAATAGCACTCAGCCCTGCCTTCTCTCTGCTCTGTCTGTCCTTACCACTCATTTTTTCCCTCTCTCTTGCTTCAGCTCCGCTGCTACCGTTTCTGTGCACTGATCCCCTTGATACGTGTCCAAGCGACTGGGGCTTCCCCAAAGTCACTGACAAATCCATCACGGTTTCAACTGAAAATCAGCCTGGGTGGGTGGTTAGAGGGTCCAGCATGACCTGTCATTGGAAGTGTCTACCTTGGCTGTAGCACGTTCCTGCTCTTCCCCGTCAGCTCCTCTTGCAGGCAAGAGGAATGGCAGGGTGAGGCTGCGGCTTTCCAGGGCTTGGGGAAACTTGAGCTCCTCCTCTTCCTCGCCGAGGAAGGATCAGAATGGAAACTTGCCCAGTTTGTCCCAGCTTGGCCTTGGGGTGAACCAGCATTCAGTGCTAGAGGGTAGTGAAAGTGGGACTCTCCCTCCAAACTCTCCCAGGCCAGGAAGGAGAGGTTCCTCCAGCAGGCGCCTCCCCTTACCCTGACCAAGCCCAACAGGTAATGGCAGTGTTTCCTGGGGTTTTCAGAACTCCCAACAAGGGCATCTTAACTATTTCACTCCAGGAGGTGTAAGGAATAAATCAACAGGAACACAGCACTTCCCTTTGATAAGATTCATGCAAGTAAGTGTGCTCTATCTAAAACTGCAGTTTATTAGATTTAAGCACACACAAACATGAGCATTAGGCTTAGAACATTCCAGATATTTACCTGGAACGGTCTTGAGTAATTAAGAGCAGGTTCGCAGTGGCCTGTTGCTCACCCACTGGGGAAAAAGGGTGTCAGGGAAAATGTCTCTCAAGATGGCTTCAGAGGACTGCTCCCAAATACACTCTGTTAGCAAATCTTGTATAACTAACTTCTACAAAACACATAGGTCATAATGACTCCTACCGTGTCATCACTTTTCTAACTTTCAATAAACTTTTCATATCAGAGGCATCTAGAACCAAGGTTTTCTAACCACCAAGGTTTTTAGTCTCAGTTGTTTACTTCTGTCCTCTCCTCCCATTCTGATTAGCAGAAACTGTCAGCTAGAGATGACCTTGCGTCTGAAAGCCTGTCTCCAAATTAACCCTTAACTATGTGGTGTTCTGTTTCATTACTTAAGGGTGGCCGAATGCACATAATACACCTCTACCTCCATATAACGCTGTCCTTGGGAGCCAAAAAATCTTACCGCGTTATAGGTGAAACCGCGTTATATCGAACTTGATTTGATCCACTGGAGTGCGCAGCCCCGCGCCCCCGGAGCGCTGCTTTACCGCGTTCTATCCGAATTCGTGTTATATCGGGTGGCGTTATATCGGGGTAGAGGCATATGGTTACAATTAACTGGATCGCATTCTGGAGTATACGCACCCCTCAAATCCAGGGCAAGGTCTTAGCACAGCAGAGGGGTGAGAGGACTGGCCCTTCGTCTCACTGCACCAGCCGCAGGGGCGGCTCTACAAATTTGGCCGCCCCAAGCAGTCATGCCCGTGAGGCGCCCCCGAGCCGCGGGAGCAGCGGACCTCCCGCGGTCATGACTGCAGAGGGTCCGCTGGTCGCGCGGCTCGGCTGGACCTTCCGCAGCTGTGGGCGGTTCGCTGGTCCGGCGGCTCCGGTTGAGCTGCCGCAGTCATGCCTGCGGAAGGTCCAGCCGAGCCGCGGGACCAGCGTCCCCTCCGCAGTCATGCCTGCGGCAGGTCCGCTGCTCCCGGGGCTCCGGTGGACCTCCCGCAGGCATGACTGCGGCAGGTCCGCCGGCCCAGCCTGCCGCCCCCCCGGGAAAGGGCCACCCCAGGCAGGTGCTTGCCCCGCTGGGCTCTGGAGCCGGCCCTGACCAGCCGGTCACTAGCCATGCAGCTGGGACTCTGTATCTGGTCATGCCAATCAGAGGGGGCAGCCTGCTGTGCGTCCTTGGGTGCCCCTCACCCGCCTGTGGCATCCAGAACATGCAGGCGGCTGAGGGGGAGAGGAAGCAGTTGCTCTGATGGCTCCATAGTAGGGAATGCTGGGAGGGGCAGGGGCTGAGTCAGCTGGGCTCCAGACTGGGACGCTGCGCAGGGCGGGGTGAGCTGTGAGTCTCTTCTCACAAGTCCTTATTCCCAATGGCCCTTAGTGCACCTGGCCTGGAAGTTTCCCAGCACTTCCCAGTTCATGGCTCACGGGGGCGGTAGGGCCTGGCCGTGAGGCGGACACAAGGCAATCCCGCCCTCGTCGGCTTCACGTTCCCCTCTGAGAGGGCCCCGTGTGTGACGAGTAATGAGCGTTGCAATGGCCAGGTGAGTGAACACACAGCAATTGCACAGCACGTGGGGCTGCAGGAAGCCTGGGCACCCTACCTGCCTCAGGGCAGAAGCACAAGGCGATGGGGATGTCGGCATTCCCAGAATCCCACCTGCCTTGGGGGAACAGTAACGTGGGGTGGGGGATGCAGGTATCCTGAGACCACCATGTGCCTTGGGTCTGTAATATGAGGCAAGAGCATCCTGTGTGCCCCACGTACCCTTGAGGAGGGCAGTAGCATGTTAACAGAGCCTGCTGGGTGACCTCTGACCTGCTCTTCCTCCCGCCCTGCAGATCGATTTCCCAGCCTCTGCCTTCAACTGACGTTCACGAGCCCACCGGCTGCCGAGTGCAGCCCCAAGTACGAGTTCCACAGCTTGGGCAAAGAGGACCAGTGCAAGCTGAAGGAGGTGATGCAGAAGGAATCGCTGTACTGGTGAGAGGCCGTGCCCGCGTGGGGGGACGCACACACCATAGGGATGACTCACGGGGAGGCGAGACCTTGGCCCAGATGCTGTCTCCAGCTCTCCTGCCCTGGACTGTAGCTCGCCAATGGGCACTGCACAAAGAAGCAGTCACATGTGGGGGGGCTGGCTGGTGTGGGTGGATCTCCATTGGGTTTTCTCCTCAGAAGTCTGTCGGTGGGAGAAGGGGTCTCTTGGGCCCTGATCCAAAGCTGAAGGCAACAGAAAAACTCCCTCTGCTTTAATAGCCTTTGGATCAGGGTCTGTGGCCAGGCAGGTTTGTGACTCTCAGGCCAACCCGATCTCACGCTCTGCCCCCGTCCCTGCCCTGCACACATGTGCTGTCTGTCAGCAGCAGGACCAGAGGGGAGTCATGTGAGGGCCTGACCCTCATCTCTGGCAGGCTGGGGCCCCAATAGTGGCAGTGCTGGTCCTGATGCTTCTGCCCCCCATGCTCCCTGTCTGAAGGCAGCTGTTTTCAGGCTGTTCATCTGTCCTTCCCCTGATCTCCCCGGCCTCGCGCTCTGGCAGATGGCTGAGCGGGAAGAAACTGCCTTCTCCAGATGTGTGTACAAAGAAGGTGTCTCCAGCCTCCTCACCCCCGCTTCCCCCTCTGCCCAGGGCAGCTGGCTAGCCCAGCCTACGCCTCTTCCTCTGCATCACAGACATGTCTATAAACAGGAAGGCTCAGGTGTCGCTGGCCACATGCAAGGCAGCTCACTGCAGGCTGAGCTGACTCCTAGGGCATGATCCCGACCAGCAGGGCAGGGGGTAGTATCTGTCCCTCTTCTCTAATAGACAGTGGGAAACGGAAAGGTCCCAGGGGACCTGCTAGGGCCCAGTCTCTTGGAACCAGCTGGGAAGAACCAGCAAGCAACATTCCCCCTCTCACTCATTCAGCCCCACACATGGCTCCACAGGGCATCCGTACCTCTTGCCAGGCTGCCCTGCATGTGCCTGCTGAAGCGGGGAGGTCCACCCCCAATCTAAGGTTCATTACAGCCTCTGTCTCATGTGGCACCTGGCCCACCTCACCCTCCTTCTCCTCCAGTTCTCCATCTCTAAGCACCACAGAGCCCTGGCACCCCCACCCCATCTCATTTCTCCTGCCCCCCCCAACCCCTGTGGTTTTGGGGAGCTGACTCTTCTCCAAGCTCAGGGGCCATTCTGCATCCTCGCCCCCTCTCCACAGTCTTATGTAGACATGTATCCCTGGCTCCGGCTCCTGCCCCTGCCTTTGTGTGCCCTCTATAATAGCCCCACCCCCTAAGGCCAAATCCAGAAACACAGGCACATCCCGGTCACCAGGTGTGATATCTGCCCTACAGCCACACACTCTGCTTCTGGGGCAGAGAGTGCCCCCTGCTGGCACCTGCAACAAACTCTCTGTCAGCTGCTCCCATGCTGGGTACAGCATCTGCTTCAGCATTCTTCTTCTTCTCCGGAATGATCCTTATTACCATCGCTGTATCCGGCGTGGCAAAAGTGCCGGGTGCTCTGCAAACAGAGAGACGCTCACGGAGCTTCTGGTCTAAGCAAGGCCCGGGAGAAGTGGGAGGGGGAGGCAAGTTCTACTTCTGCCCTGTTCCCCAGCTGTTGGGTGGATTGGGCCTTGGTGCAGGGATGAGCCTCCCAGAGCCGCTGGGTCTAGAAGAACAATAAAAAGCCAGAAGTGGGCAAGCTCAGTCCTCCATCTTGGTCACTCCCAGCTGGGGCTGCGGATCTGGGTCCCAAACCCACAGGCAGAGCACTTCCCACCCCAGCCCCTGCAAAAGACCCCCGGAGTCCCGACTCCAGGTGGCACTGGGAGCTGCCCCTCTGGCAGAGGAGAGAGACAGAGGCTCCGCAGAGAACAGGTGGCGGGCTGGAGAGGAGGCGTTTGAGCCCACTCCTGCTGGCCCGAATGCAGCCAGCCAGGTATGTTCCAGTCTCGGTAGAGTGGGAATAAGGAGCCTTGCTGTCCCTGTTCCTTTGCCAGCTGATCCAGGCCACGTGGTCACCTCACACAGGCTGCAGCTGTTGGCTTGAAACGTGACACTTCCTAGAGGGACAGGGCGCAGTGCTGGGAACTGGCAGGAGGCACCCAGCTCTTCCTGGCATTGTGCTCTGGGAGGGCAGTGTCTGGCCCGCCTGCTCCAGAGCTCGTCAGGTTCATTGCCAGGGTGGGTCATTCCCACCTTCTCCTACGCAGGCAGCGCTTTTCGCTTTCCTTTGCCTTTGTTTGTTTTGGGCGAGCTCTGTAGTAATCGTGAAAGGGAGTGTCTGGGAATGGACCTAGGCCTGGGAGCTGGGTGGGTCGGCTTCCCACACACTCAGCTCTGCTGATACCCCTCAGTACCGATCTGCAGCCCTGCTATTCCAGCCCTGAGCTCCTCCCTACCAGCTCTGCCAACAGGGCCGCGCCAAGCAGGCGCGTGGGGCGGCGTTGTCGGGGCAGGGTGGCATTTGGCTCCGGCGGACCTTCCGCAGTCATGCCTGCGGGAGGTCCACCGGAGCCCGGGAGGAGCGGACCTGCCGCAGGCATGACTGCGGCGGGTCCCCTCTTCCCGCGGCTCCGCTTGAGCTCCCGCAGGCATAACTGTGGCGGGTGCGCTGGTCCCGCGGCTCGGAGGGAGCTCCCGCAGGCATGCCTGCAGATGCTCCACCGGAGCCGCGGGACCACCACACCCGCCGCAGACACTTCTGCCCCGGCCGCGGGACCGGGGAAGGGCGGCGCAGCGCGGCGCCCTGCTTGGGGCGCCGTATTTTATAGAGCCGCCCCTGTCTGCCAATGCACCTCAGTGCCAACCCAGCCTCCCCTATTGCAGCTCTTAGATCTCCGGAGCTGCCAAGCACATTGAACTGTGCACTGGTCTGTGATGTGGAGAAATGTCCGCTAGGCACTAAGGTTATGTCTACAAGCTAGCTTGGGTAACAGAGCGCTGAAGCCACAGCAACTGTGGAAAATGACTCCGGTGGCTAGCCCGGGCCAAAGCCCACGCTGCTGCAGGTTCACTGCTCCAGGACCCAAACTAGATCAAATCTAGCTTGGGAAAATCTACGAGAGCTGCAAGCACACCCCATGATTATAGTGTAGACACACCTTAAGTTGAGACCTGCCAAACTCAATTCACTGGGGCTACAATGCACTAGTGTCATTTGCCTCTGTAAGAGCCAGGCCCAGGAGTGAGGGATTGTCACTCCCTGCAGACACTGGAATGGAAAATCGTGTGCAGCCCAGGGGCTCCAGGTTGCTACAGTGCTGATCAGGATTTTCAGGGGGAGAGAACGGAGTGGGGGCGTGTTTGAAATTCTCCTTGCCTCATCTTCCTCAATTTCAATCCATGCTGAAAATCAGCTAAGATGTGTCCAGAGGAATCAAAGTCACTTGCCTCTGCCCGGCCAGCTGACCCCCTGAATGTGTCAGGCTTGAGGTGGAAGGGTTTATGCTGCTTGATCAGGACTTGATCCAGCTGCCTTCCTCAGAAAATGGGATTGATTCATAAGCCACTACGTCACATTGGTCCCAGGATACTAGAGAGACGAAATGGGTGAGGTAATATCTTTTATGGGACCAGTTTCCATCGTGAAAGCGACAAGCTTCAGGTCTTCTCTTAGGCAGCCCTACCCAGTTCTAGTAACAGGAGCCAAAGTGGGTGTCCCAGGATTGACTTTCCTGCTCTCTTGTGGCCATTCAGAGCAATGACCCTTTTATTTCTTGTCCAGCTCCTGAGATTCCTAGAGCCAGACCCTGTTCCCAGTAACGCCAGTGTCAAGCCCTCTCTTCAGGGCTCTTTGATCCTGGGCAAGTCATGCCCCCACTCTGGGCCTCAGGGCCCCCGTATGTACAGCAGGGATGGAAACGCACTGCTCTCCCAAGGGACTGAGGTCTGTGTCTTGTGACCTTTGCTGCCCTAGGCTGACGGACACGGACCGGAAGAGACTGTGGGAGAAGCGCTATTACTGCCACGAGCAGCCTGGATCGCTGCCTCTGCTGCTCACCAGTGCCCCCAGCTGGGAGTGGGCCTGCCTGCCTGATATCTACGCCCTGCTGAAGCAATGGACTTACATGAACCACCAGGATGCCCTCGGGCTCTTGCATGCAACGTAAGCCGCTGCCTGGGGAGTCCGTCCTGGGGGGTGGACGTGTGGTGGGCAAAGACCGCTCCTTTTCCTCGCCCCAGCCACTCACTGGGGGCTGTGGCTTCTGCCTCTCAGCCAGTCGCCGCATTAAGATGCATCCAAATCCTATGAACATCTGAACCCCAAACAATCCTAAAACTGCGCTGTGTCACCGTGGAGGGGAGGGGGAGGAACAGGGGCACAGGCTGGGCATACGTGGGTTTAGAATCTTTGCCCACAGGTTGGGCATGGGGGAGGTGGACATAGACTGGCTATCGCCTACTAGTATTCCCTTTAATATTGCAACCACGACCTACTGCCTGGTAGTGAGCACAGTAGGGAGCTGGGGGAACTGATCCAACAGGAACCCACCCAGAAAATAAAAAGAGTCGATAAGGGAACCAGGAGACTTTCTGGAGACAGGACAGACATCTCTGTTCCCATGTTTTGTGGCATTCCCAGGGGGATGATGTGGTTTGCCTGGGAGGCTGCAGCTGTGCTTTTCTCAGCACCTCCGCAGTGCGCCTATGAGAGGCTGTGATGGCTGGCAGCAGCAGCAGACCCTCTGCAGAGAACCCGGTGGTCTCGTCTGCAGGCAGGTGGGCTGGGTTCCTCTGGAGAGAGCCTGCTGTGACCTCCTCCCAGTGATGTGTGGCTTGTGGCTGTAGGTTCCCGGATCAGGAGGTGCGGAGGACAGCCATACACTGGATCGACTCCATGTCAGATGCAGAGCTGCTGGATTACCTGCCGCAGCTGGTGCAGGTGAGGCACGTTGGTCTGAATGATTCAGTGAACAGCATGGCCTATGGTTAGTGCCAGGCCTGTCCATCTGTCCGGCCTGCTGATGGAGAAATGTCCTTGCTTCTCTCCTCCCAGGCCCTGAAGTATGAGTGCTACCTGGATAGCCCCTTGGTACGGTTCCTTATGAAGCGAGCCATCTGTGACCTGAGAATCACCCACTACTTCTTCTGGTAATGTCGGTGTGTGTGCTGCAGCCTTTGGGAGGGGTCTGTGCTCAGCTGGGGCCTGCCCAAGAGATGAGGGGTTGCCGGGGGAGTGGGCATCCCACCATTAGCATCACCAGCCATGACTTGTGCCCCTCTTAGCCTGTGAGGTACAAGCCTCAGCTCCCCGCCCTGGAGTTCCTGAACCGGGGACAGTAGGAATGAGAAGGGTTGGAGCCCCTTGTCCTGACCTCTCCATGCTGCCCTCCTCCCCAGGCTGCTGAAGGATGGACTCAAGGACTCCCAGTTCAGCATCCGCTACCAGTACCTGCTGGCGGCCCTGCTCTGCTGCTGCGGCAAAGGCCTGCGAGAGGAGTTCGACCGGCAGTGCTGCCTGGTCAACACCCTGGCCAAGCTGGCCCCAGCAGGTTCGGGAGGCTGCTCCGTCCTCGCGACAGGTTGGTGCTTAGCCTGTACCTGTGGGAGGGGCAGGGGAGTCAGACTGAAACTACAAAACTCAAGGGGCTGCTCGCAGGGCCGGCTCTAGGTTTTTTGCCGCCCCAAGCAAAAAATATTTTGGCTGCCCCCCACCCCAGCCCTGGGCACTCCTCCCCCCACCAATGCCCTCCCCCACCCGCACCCCTTGCCACCCAGCCCTGGGCTCCCCCCCACAAACGTGACCTCCTCGTTCACCACAGCAATCCCCGTTTACACTTGCAGTGGGGATCAAAATGTTTCTCCTATTTTTATTTCACTTTAGTATAAATTTCACCCCCCTCCGTTCCCTGCAACCCCATCTTTAGTGCTCCAAATGCACATGGAAGGCATAGGGACTAACCCTCAAACCTTGTACCCAGAAAGGGATGGGGATCTAGTAAAGAGGGTTCAGGCAGAGGAGCGGGTGTGGGGGTGCTTGGGGGCTCTACACTGGCAGAGAAGTGGGGTGTGATGTACTCGCAGAGGAGGGTGGAGGAGGAGAGGGGGTATCAGGAGGGTTGCGGGAGAAGAAGTGCAGGGGAAGGGGAAGGTGCGGGAGGACAGGGCTGGGGGAGGGTACAAGGGGAGAGGTGTGAGTGAAGGGAGAGTACAAGGGGAAGGGGGCTGCGAACGGGATAGGAGGTGCAAGGGCTGAGAGGGGCAGGTGCTGACAGCTGCTTCCCCAGCCCCGTGCAGGCAGAGCCGAGAGGACGGACACTGACCCCCAGGTGCCCGACCTGCGGGGGTCCCCTGGCGGGGCAGTATCCCCCGCTGCCCCGCTCGAGCCGGGCTCTGCCTCCCGCCCAGGGCAGGCAGCGCGGGGCTGAGGCGGGGGAGGTGCGCAGCGGGCTGGGTCCTAGGGGCAGCGGCAGCTCTCTGCACAGCCCACTCCTGTGGGGAAACGCCACGCCGCCCTGGGGAGACTCAGAGCAGAGCAGGCAGCGGCAGCAGGAACCCCTCCCCCACCCCATCTCTGCAATCCCCAGGCCCCACTTCCCTCCCTCCCTGGCTCCTCACACCCAGGCTGGACTGCTGCTGGAGAGCCCAAGCATCATCCCCCGGAGCTGAAGCCCCTCTCGCCGCCGCAGCCCAGGCCCAGCTCCGGGGGATGATGCTCGGGCTACCCAGTGGCAGGGCAGCCTGAACTGCAGTCCAGCCTGTGCAACTCAGGCTGCCATGATTGCCATCTAGCTACTGAAGCCATAACTGCAGTGTCAGTTCCCGCTCAGTCTGAAAGCCTCAGCTGACGGGGAACATCTTGGTTCAGGGCCAGCTCCCGGCTTTTTGCTCCCCAAGTTAAAAAAAAAGGGGGGGGGGCGAGAGTGCCGCCCCTTGGAAAGTGCCGCCCCAAGCACGTGCTTGGAGCGCTGGTGCCTAGAGCCAGCCTTGGCTGCTCGCTTTGGTTACGGACAGTGCTCCTCTGTCTGCAGGGAGCAGGCCACGAGCGCTGGCTGTCAGGGGACCTCCCAGCTGCTCCAGTTCCCGCCTGTCCAGTTGGAGGCGCTGTTGGGAGCCATGCAGGAGTGCTGGCTGCACTTCAGGAGTTGCTGAAGGGCCATGGAGGAGAAGGGGGAACAATGCTCCTATCCCAACTCCCATCCCACTGAGGGGCCTTCCATACCTCACACACGTGCCGAGGCTCCCCCAACCTCCTCGCCCATAATTCCTTGAGGTCACGGGCACTTCCCTCCAGCTGAGGGTGACCAGGCAGGCCTGCCTAGTGCTGTTTCTTCAGGGGTCACTGAGCAAGGCAGGGTTCCCAGGCATGCATTGCAGCTGGAGAGTGAGAAGCTGCCGTTGGGAAGGGATTGCAGCTCCCCCTCAGCCAGTCGATCCCTCCGGGGCAGTGGGTTGCTGGCAGGGCTGTGGGTGGGGATGTGCATGCGAGGCTGTGAACCCACCCCTCCCTGCGTCTCCGGCAGGCCATTCTCCGAGACGGGCTGGTCGACGTGAAACAGTTCTTCAGCACCAATGGCTCCTGCCGCCTGCCGCTTAGCCCCAGCCTGCTGGTGAAGGGGATCTGTGCCCAGGGTGAGTGACCGAGCCGGGGCGAGAAGGGAATCGGGACCAGGACTGCTGGTCCACCTGCTGTAGTAGGCTAATTTCCCCCGGGGCACAGAATGCCAAGACGATGGATTCTTATGAGGAGACCTTTTGCATCGTCCATCCATCCAGGACTCCCCCTAATCTACTTGCCCCGCAAAGAGCACCCGTGCTCAGCCTGCGTACCTCGGACCCATGTGCTCCTGACCCCCAGCCCTGTCTCCTCTCCACCTGCCCAAACACTCCAGATTGCTCCTGATCTGCACCCCATCCCCATGAACCCACCTGCACCAACCTTGATGCGATGGATCCAGCTCCCTGCCTCCCCTGAGCTGCAGTGCTGTCTAGCTGAACTTCGGGCGTGGGTTTGGGGACGTGAGTCAAATGCCCCCAGGGCCTTGCGTGAGCTAGGCAGAAGAGAAGCCTGGTGACTGGCTAGTGCACAAATCCCCTGGCCTGAGTGTTGGGCCTGGTGGCTGTACACATCCCAAATAGCCAGGGCCCAGAGCTGGTGATCCCTGCAGGGGGCAGGTTGGTTGATGCCGCTGTCCTACTGGACAGGGAATTGACCAGAGGGGGCCTGTGTCCCCTGGCAGACTGAGATCATAACCCTAGGATGCTCAGGCCTGCAGCGGTGTTCATATCCCCGGGTAGCTCTGGTTCTTCCTGACAGTCTCCTCCTTCCCTCCCTGGTGGCAGGACTGCTCCTATTTCAACTCCAAGGCCGTGCCCCTGAAGCTCTCCTTCCAGAACGTGGATGCCCTCGGGGAGAACATCCGTGTTATCTTTAAGGTGAGCCCGGCTGCTGCTGCGGCTTATCTGGTTGGCTCTGTGCCTGCGCCTCTGGCACAAGCGGTTCTGATCAAACAGCCATTGCCGAGGCTTCTGGTTCAAAGCGGGTAGGAGTTCATTGCAGAATATTAGCCAGTTAGGACACTTCCTCCTCTCGGGCTGCTCCCATCTCTGCAGCAGCTGTGAGACCAGGTGCTTGTCAAACAAAAAGTGAGCAAAAGTCTCCGAACTGTGATGGGAACCAGCTCCACTGCAAGCCATGGCTGCGTGACAAACCCTAGTTCCCCTAGAAATGCTCTCACTAAATAGCAGGAGGGGGGGGCGGTGAGGCCATCAACAGAAGGCACTTGAGTCCAGTTCTTCACCCACAAAATCCCTGCCACAGATGCTGAAGGTTTAAAAAGCCAGTTGGATCATGTAGCTCATGGGCAGTGTCGTTCTCTACATTCTATTCCCCCGGTCTGGTGCTCAGTTCCACTTTCAGTGTCCCAAGTGAGGAGGCTTCCACCCCTTCCCTATTCCACAGTCCAGACCTGACTGTTGGCACCTCTCCCATGATGTTCCCACTCCCTCGGCTCCCACAGAATCGCATCTGTCCCCCCCAAAAGTGAGCCCCCTTTAGCCCCAGACACATTGTGGAAGAGACCCGTCCTGCATTCATGAATTGTGGGGTTTGTGAAGGCTGTGCTGGGCAGAGGCAGAGCTGGCAGTGCCCTCTTTAAATCTGAGAAGAGCCTCTGTGGGGAGGGTGTGCGAGCTCTCCCCTGGGAGAGGGAACCATGAACTGTTGGCTTCATGGAAATGCCCCAATTGTGACCATGCGCCTTCCCTCCTGTGGACTGCCAGTGTGGAGACGACCTCCGGCAGGACATGCTGACGCTTCAGATGATCCGGATTATGAATAAGATCTGGGTGCAGAAGGGGCTGGACATGCGCATGGTCATCTTTCGCTGCTTCTCCACTGGCCGGGGACGGGGTAAGTCGGAGCCCGGGTGTGACGGTCTCCCATTTTCCTCCCAGGAGATCTCTTGGGGGGGTTCCTGCTCCTCTGGGGCTGTGATGCTCTCGGCAGGGGGACACTGTAGGGAACTCAGTGGCTGCAGAGCTAGGGTGAACAGCGCGAACCCAGCGGACTGTCCCTTTGGGTATGTCTCTGCTGCAGTGTGGATGCGGGCTCTGACACGTGTTTAAGCCCAAACCCCCTTTTCTGGAGGAAGGTGAGGCAGGTGCTTCAAGTAGCACTTTCTGGAGGTAGCATCCATTGGCTGCTGTAATGGCGTCCCTTGAAGACCGCTGTGCAGCTGTGGCCAGAGCAGGGGCGGCTCTAGGCACCAGCTAAACAAGCAGGTGCCCAGGGCGGCGAAATTTAGGGGGCGGCGAAATGACGGGCGTGTATGTGCCCGCTTACCGGAAGAGCGGCGGGAGCTCTTCCCCGGCTGCAGAGGAGAGGCCGCTCCTCGGCTTGTCCCCGCGGGTGCACACCAAGAAGCGGCCCCCCCTCTGCAGCCGGGGAAGGGCTGCGCTACCGGCTCCTGCCTTTCCAAGGTAAGCAACCCCCTCCCCTCCCCCCAAGGCGGAGCTGGTAGCAGGCGGCCCTGCCCCGGCTGCAGAGGAGGGGCCGCTTCTCCTCGCTTGTCCCCGCCGGTGCACTCCGAGAAGCGGCCCCTCCTCTGCAGCCGGGGCAGGGCCGCGCTACCAGCATCCCGCCGCTCTTCCGCAGTAAGGCCCCCCCCCGGCGGAGCTGGTTGCGCGGCCCTGCCCCCAGCTGCAGAGGAGGGGCCGCTCCTCAGCTTGTTCGCGCTGCTCTCCTGCGGGCAGCGGCCACCCCCCACCCTCCAGACCAACCGGTAGCCAGCTGCGGGCCGCCTCCCTGGGGGGGGGGCTAGGGCGGCGCTGCGCTGCTCGGGGGGTGGGGGGCTCGAGCTGCGGTCGGCGCCGCTCGGGGGGGGGCGGCGCTCTTCTTTTCTGCCTGGGGCGGCAGAAAAGCTAGAGCCGGCCCTGGGCCAGAGAATATCAGCACAGGCTAATATCAGTCAGCAGGTGCAGGGGGTGAAGAGGGTAGCTCTGCCCCCTGGACCTGTTACTGGGTGTGCCCCGAGGCATCCCACAAGGCAGGATGGCAGCACAGGTGGCTCGCTGCCCCTCAGTAGTCAGAGCTAACTGGATGGTTATTTAACTCCGCCTAGAAACCCAGCTTCTGCAGAGGTCTGGGGCATCGGTGCCTGCACATCCATCGCCTACTGAGCCGCTGTCAGAGCCACCTGACATAGCCAAGGTCCTTGGCCTCCTGCGAGGCAGGGACTCAAGGCTTCATAACCCTGCGCCTCCGAGCAGGCTCTAAGGGATGTGCCACGGGAGCTGGTAGATATACCCTGGGCTTTCCGCAAGAATTGGATAATCCCAGACTTGAGCTGTTGCCCATGTACCAGTTCATGAGTGGGGTAAATTTGGCATAAGGGCTCAGGACCCTCTGGCCTCCTGTATCTCTCCCCACCAGTTAAATCTATAGGGATGTACCTTGTCAAGGACTGTCCTGCCTTCCCAGAGTCTTTCTATCCATGGGAGTTGCCTTACATCCCTGCCACCAGAGGAAGACGCTGTGGAAGACTCTTGCGGCCAGATTTTCAGAGGCGGATTTTGGTCAGTGCAGCTGCACTGACCTTCAGCTCCTCTGGAAATCAGGCCCAAGGTGCCTCAAGTCAGGCTCTCAAATTGAGGCATGCAAATCGGTGACGGCTGGCCCCTCAAGGGGCTGCTGAGACCTTGGGGACCCAGGCTGGGATCTCTCTGCGCCACCCAGGGCAGGGGGAGGGGTTTGAATGGACAGAGCGAGTGGCAAATTCTGGGTGCTGACCCTATACCTGCTGCCTCCATTTCCAGGCATGGTGGAGATGATCCCCAACACAGAGACTCTGCGCAAGATCCAGGTGGAGCATGGGGTGACGGGCTCCTTCAAGGATCGCCCCCTGGCAGACTGGCTGCAGAAGCACAACCCCACGGAGGATGAGTACGAGAAGGTAGTGAAGTGGGATGCAGCGGGGTGACTTTGGAATGGAAAGGGGCCATACAAATCCCTCTATAGGGCAGGGAGCAGGGGTCCGAGGGAGGCAAATAGCCTCTGCAGCTTGAGATGATGCACAAACGAATGCCTCAGCCAATATGCTTCACTTCTTGTAAGCCCTCCACGTAAACAAACGGCCAACAGATGCATCCTGAGCCTGGCTTGGCCACACGCTTAGCTTTGTTTAGGGACCTTCAGTGAGTGAACTTGATCTTGACCTTTTGCATAAACCAAGCCAGCCAGGTGCACCTGTGCTCCTGAATTGTGCCTACATTTAAGGACAGCTGGACAACCCCCTGTCAGGGATGGTCTAGATATACTAGGTCCTGACTCAGCGCAGGGGCCTGAACTAGATGGCTTTTTGAGGTCACTTCCAGCCCTGTGATTCTGTACCCACAGATTTGTTTATGTGTAGGACCTACAGCAAGAGTGCAAGGTTTTTTGTTTTTGTTTTTTTTTGGTAATGCTTTGTTACTGGTGAAGGCGGGTGGGGGCGCTGAGCATCGTTAAGTGCCCTCCTCCACCCCACAGACCAGGCTTGCTCCTGAGAGTGCGGACTAAACATTCCCATGCTCTCTCCCCTTCCTCTCAATTCCTTTTTGAAGTCTCTCTTCCCCCCTCGCCTGCTCTAACCCCTTCTCCCTCTCCCAGGCGGTGGAGAACTTCATCTACTCATGCGCGGGCTGCTGTGTGGCCACCTACGTTCTGGGGATCTGCGACCGGCACAACGACAACATCATGCTCAAAACCACCGGCCACATGTTTCCACATTGGCTTCGGCAGGTTCCTGGGCCATGCCCAGATGTTTGGCAACATCAAAAGGTGGGTGTCACCCACAGGAGCATGGCAGAGGGGTGAGATTGCTCCCATTGTACTACATGCTGGAGCAGAGCTTAGTCCTGGTTCCCTTGACCAAACATCATCTCCCTGCAGCTGTTGTGCTGGGGACGGCCAGGTTTCTGTGAGACTACAGGGCTACAGTTTGTACTGTGGGCACAGCGGTTTGGAAGGTCTGCTGTGCGGCTGCCAGGGAGACTGGCGGTGATGTGATGGAGGCAGGACAGACGGGAGTGGCTGTCTGGTCCATTTCCCGTGGTCGACCCCTCTGCGCCAGTCCCAGTGATGATCTGGGCACGTGTCTCTTTTTCTATGGAGCAGGCCCCGGGCCCCGTACGTCTTCACCTCGGACATGGCCTATGTCATTAATGGTGGTGACAAGCCCTCCAGCCGCTTCCATGACTTTGTGGATCTCTGCTGCCAGGCGTACAACCTGATCCGCAAGCACACCCACCTCTTCCTCAACCTGCTGGGCCTGGTGAGAACACGGGGGGGCTGCCCTGATCCAGGCAACGGGGCAACTTTGCTCTCGCTGGATCTCCAAAGAGTGGGCCACCCTCCACGCCCAGGCCTTGAGATTGCCTCCCACCCCCAGTGGTGGGAAATTCCCTTCCCCCTCGGAGTCTGCAGCTGCCTCTTGGCCTCTCTGGTTCTGCCCCCTACTCTGGGCTCTCGTGTCCCATCTGACAGCACTATGAAAGCAGCGTGCTCCACCCTTGGGGGGAGGCGTGTGCTTAGTGTCACGCAAGCGCCTCTCTGGCTGTCTGAAGTGCAGCACTGACTGCCTAATCATACGGCGCTCACCCAGCCGTCCTCGCCCATGTGGGTGACTCGGATCCAGGCAGACACACCCAGCGCTGGGCTGGGCTCGCGAAGAACATCTCATGGGGTGTGGATGTGTGTTATGGGAGAGGGCCCCCGTCCCTCTCCGCTGGAGGAGTCTTCGGGGGGGATGCTGGACAGGCCATCTTGACCCGCACCTGAGCCATGTTTACGGTAGAGGCCCCAGGACTGGCTGGTCCATCTCCCTCTCCCTGCTCCTTCCCCACCTCTGGGCTCCTGGCACTGACCTGGCTGCCCTGCTCTCCAGATGCTGTCCTGTGGTATCCGGAGCTCTCCGACTTCGAGGACCTCAAGTGCGTCTATGACGCCCTGCGGCCGCAGGACTCCGAAGCCGACACCACCACCTATTTCACCAGGTAAAAGGATGCAGCTGGCGCTGGGTGACAGATGGGGAAGGGGGCACCCCTCTGTCACCAGGGAGAGATGGAAGGGCCGTCAGTGGCTGTACACCCACTCCTAGGAAAGGAGCCAGGCTCTTTGTGTCCCAGCATCCCTGGTTGAGGGGCCCTTGTGCACTCAGAGTTTAGGAGCCAGGTGGTGCATGAATGGCAGCTTCCTTTGGCCCAGGGTGGAGTCCCCTCCCTCACTGAGACGCTGCCCTTCCTCATTGCAGGTTGATTGAGTCCAGCCTGGGCAGCGTGGCCACCAAGCTCAACTTCTTCATCCACAACCTGGCACAGATGAAGTTCACAGGCTCAGACACCCGCCCCGTGCTTTCCTTCGCCCCCCGCGTGCACACGCTCAAGACATCCGGCCGGATCCGTGACGTCTTCCTTTGCCGCCGCGAGAAAGTCTTCAACCCCAGCCAAAGGCTTTGTGAGCGCTGCAGACTGCTGCTTTCTGCCGGACATGTGCCGGGAGGGGAAGATGAGAAATCTGGGAAGAGGGCTTCTGTTGCCGGGGGGGTGGGTTAGGAGGTGAAGGCCATTCAGTTGGAGACCCAAGGGGCCAGAGAACACAAACCAAATGAAGGCTGCTGCTGACAGCGATTTCCTGATTCTGGCCTCGCTAGGAATAGTTAGTGGTTTAGAGGAGGGAAACCCTTTTCTCTGGCAAAGGGGAAAATGTTGGGACCTGTCATTTGGGACGGCTGCCCTTCACTGTATGATTTGGGACTAGAACCCAGTGCTTTCCACTTACCCTTCCATGACGCCTTCAAAGGTGACTTGAATTGGTCTGCCTCCTTTCAACGCTATGTTCCTGAAAACTTTCCCCCCTGTCTTTACAACTTGGTCTGAAGTGGATGCCAAAATAAATCATTTAACCTTGGTTCTGGATTTAGCCAAAATCTTCTTAACATTTCAGTTTCATGCATGGGTGGGTCTGATTCTGAGCTACACCTGGACGTCAGGTGGGCTGCTCCCGATCTGTACTGGTGTACGTGAGATCAGACCTCAGGAATGCTAAGCTGATACCAGGCTCTGCCTCCCTGTCTTGCAGCACGCTACATCGTGAAAGGTGCAGGTCGGGAGAGCCCCTGCGAGGTCACCTATGTCTCAGCGTACCTTTGAGGGAGTTCCAGGAGCTGCACGACAAGATACGCCTCATCTTCCCTCCTCTCACACTGCCCAGTTAGCCCTCTCCTCTCTTCCTCAGCCCTGCTCCCTTGTCCCCACCCCTGGAGAGATAAAAGGGGCTGGCTACTCTGCAGCTGGTTTTGGGGCTTGGTTCAATCTCTGGGCGGGTGCATGTCTGGGAGGGAGGATGCACCTCCCTGGCCTTGCTTTTTTGCCTCCAGGCAGCACCCACGAGGACAAAGTCTCCCCCTATTGTTCCACCTCCCCGCCCCCCATTGCTGTCGTCCTGACTTCCCCTGACCACTGTACACTTGGATCTCAGCCCATCTACAGCTTCTCCCTGACTCCAGAACACGCACCCACCCAGACTGAGCCCGCGTCTCAGATACTCTTGGTGCTGAGAGGACACCGGTCAGGCTCGCAGTCTATTCCCTTGGCTTTAGGGCCCTCCCATCCTGCCCAATGATTCCCTGCTCCCTACCAGTGTTATGCTGGCAGCACACTGTCCAGAAATGGCCTGGAAAGTCCTCTAGATTTTGTTACTGAGAAGAAAACAGTCTCCGACTCAGCTACCAATTCGTTGGTTGTGATGTGCCTCTAGACCTAAAACCACTTGCCTGCCTCGGGCAAGAGCAGTTCGCTTAGGGTGCACTACTGCTTCAGCAGTGCATTCTTGCTGGCCCTGGGGATCTTGCTAAGCTCGTTCTCTCTCTCTCTCTTTCTCTCTCTCCTAGCACACACACAAACTGGTCAGTTTCCCCAGTAGGTTTGATTGAATCGGCCGGTTCACGCGGCAAGGCTAATGGCCTTGACAGGAGGAAAGAGGAGCTGCTGAATGGCTGACTACATCTGGCATCTGAATCCACTCGAGCCCACAGAGGTGGCTGAGGTAAGATTCTCTTCTACAGCGCTCTCTCAGTCCAAAGTGGAGAAGGTTTGATCTAGCATTACGTGGCCTTAATGGATTAAGTTCTAGGGAGGGCTGTTAGTTGAGTGTTATCTAGTGAGTACAGCAAGTGGACTATATGGGACAGGATTTCCTGGGCCCTTTTCCAGACTGTGTTAGTGAGAAGTGGGCAAGTCGCATCTCTCTGTGCCTCCGTTTCCCCATCTGTTTAAAATGGGGGGGACAGGAACATTAGCTTTGATCCCAGGTGGGGTTGTAAGTTTCTTAACTTTAACTCCAGGTTGGTAAAGTTCTTTGAGAGATCAAGACGCGCCATCTAAGTGGTGAGTTGTTCCTTCTGGCTTTGGGATTCTGGTAGGAATGGGAAGGTGCTATATTAACTTGATGGCTGGTGGGAGTTAACCAGATCTTGCCTTTGAAGTGTCTAGGACATGCTTACGGATGAGAGGATATGAGCTGTGACGAAGTGGGACTGGTCCTTAGCTGGGGGGCTGGGTACTGATCCTAAGTTTCTAGCAGCACAAATGCCTGACACTCTGTCGCCTTCTAGCAACTGATGGACCGGGCCCCTCCCTGCAGAGGTGCTGGCATGAAAGGTGTTGGAGACAAAGGGGTCAGGTGACCTCCTGGCCCCGGGGAAAGAAGCGGAGGAGGAGGAGGAGGGGGCCGGAGGGGAGGGTTGGGGCAGACTGGAGCTTGGCTGGGAAAAGAGGGGGAAGCCAGGCGAGAGGGGGCTCTGATCCCCGAGGGGGGCAGTCTGTCGAGGATGGACTGACTAACCGGGGAGGATCCTGTTATCTGTGCCTGCAAGACCTGTGTTGTTGATTGCTGTTCCTGTCGTCTAAATTAACCTTTCTGCCTTTACTGGCTGGCTGCTGAGAGGTCCTGGTGAATCGGCCAGGGAGCCTTGGGGGTGCAGGGTCTGACTTCCCCTACACTCCGTGACAACTCCCCTCTCCCCCCTTCGAGACTGAACTGAGCGGGGTCACTCCAGCCAGTGACCTGGGGAAGTTCGAACCCACCTACATTTCCCATGGCTGCCCCTAGAGTCCCCCCCGTTCTGGGGGGAAGAGTTACCCCAGGTTCATTCCAAGTTTTCCTGTCCCCCTGTAGGTATGGGGGGGACTCGAGGGCACTTGCAGGCGTTGCAGGGGGGGAAGCTTATGCCGCCCGCGCCCTTTCCCCACCCCAATACCCGTGGGTTGTCGCACGCGGGGCTGGGGCCTTCTCCCCACGTTCCAGTCTGGGGGGCTTCTGTGTGATTCGGGTCTCTCTGGTTCAGAGCCCCCCTTTTGACCCTGGCCCATCCTCTGGACACGGCTCCTCGGGGCAGGGCAAGGGGCCTTACAGCCATCTTCCCCCTGTCCCGGGGCCTTCCTCCCCCTTCTGGGCAGAAGTCACTGCAGTCAGTGGCAAGTGCTGCCGGACATGGGCATAAGACCCCAGGCCAGTAATAGTTCTGCAGCAGCTTCTGCTGGTACTCAACTGCCTCATCGCTTGCCCTGTGGGCGAGCATTATCCCTTTCCGTTTGATGGCTGGGAAGGCTTTACTTTAAGACATAGAGAGTATTATGTTGAATTGCCATAAACCCACAGGGCTGGGACTCAAAGCCAGGAATATTTTGGGCATTTCAGGGAGGTAAATAATAATAAATGACAGTCAAACCACCACTGCTCTCTGCTTCCAGCTCCATTTTTTTCCCAAAAAAGGAGGACAATAAGGAAAAGCTTTTTGAAAAACCAGTTATCGATAACAGGTAGAGCCATATATATATTTGCTTCCAACATCTAAAAGCCACCCAACTTCTCACTGAAGAAAAGCAGTTAGTTATGTACTGTGCACAAAATTAATCTTGTGAGGCCCAATTCAGATGCATGAAGAAAGGTGGGTGAAATCATCCTGGGCCTCTCCAACAGCCTGAATAAGAGGATCCAGGAGCACAATATTAACATTACAGGAGGAAACCCCTCTCTGCTTGCTAGGCAGGAACACCTGCAGTAGGAGGTATGGAAAAGCAAACTGTGTACACATAAGGCTGAGCTAGTACGGTTTGGTGCACCACAGAGCCAGAATGGGACTGCTTCCCACTGAAATCATGAAGTACGATGGTTAGGCATATGGCCTTCTCTGAAACATACCATCCTGGTGCAGGCACCTAGGAGGTTAATGATATTTTTGTGATTCCCAATCATTTATCAACATTTCCATTTTACGGAACACCAGGTCCAGAAAGTGAGATCCTCGTCAGTTCAAGCTAGGCATCATCTGGAGAAGACGGGGGGAAAAAAGACTGAAAGAAACTGTTAGGAAGGGAAATAGGTGTTTCTTAGAGTCTAGAGAGTAAAAGCGATAACTAGATTGCATTAGTACTATACAGTTTTGTTATACACTCAGTGGAACGGATAGGCTGGCCATGTTGGCCATCTGGAGCATTTCTGAGAGTCTGGTCATCCTGCAGGAAATGTTAATCAGGAATCACAGGAACTGGAAAGGGACCTCGAGAGGTCAATTCTAGTCCAGTTCCCTGCACTCATTGCAGGACTAAGTATTATCGGACCATCCCTGACAGGTGTTTGTCCAGCCTGCTCTTAAAAATCCCCTTATTTATTTTTGCCCCAAAATCAGGGTGAATACTTGAATAACATCAAAAACTTGTTGCCAAACATAAAAGTTACTGGGAAAAAATTTTTGAAACGGAAATTAAAAAACATTGTGTGTTTATGTTTTGATGTTTAGAAACTGAAAAAATAATTGGATTGTCAACTTCAGTTTTAGGATTTTTGGGGGGCTTCACCGCCACTCTATCCACACCTTTTCCCATTACATACAAACAAAACTTTCTCCAATTTTTTTCGTACTGGAACGAAAAGAACCAGGGGCAGAGTAAAATATGTTCTGGAATCGTGGGGTTAAAAAGCACCCCAGAATAAAGTCGGAAAAAACCAATTTTTTTTGGTTAGTTTTCAAAATCAAAACCAAAACACAAAACATCCAAAATGTTTCAGTTTGGCAATGTTTGAAATCTTCCCCATCAAAAAAAGTTTAATGAAAATTGATCAAATGAGGAGTTTTGTCAAAACCCCTACTTTCTCATGGACAAAATTTTTCATTTGGGATGTTAGTATTAATACTGTGCAGCACCTTCAGCACTTCTTGGCTTTTGGCTTCAGCCATGCCACTCCCCTTCCAGGTGTTTTCCTCACAGCTAGTCAAGTCCACTGCAAGCTTCAGTGCTTTAGGCAGGGAAAACAGGCGAATCTGGAGGAGCCCAACCAATCTCATTGTTTTTGTGCCTCTTTTTAAGATGTTGAGATGTAAATCTCAGGGAGCTTGGCCAGGGTTCAATTGATAGTGAAGATCACTATTGAAGTGCTTATATGACCATCATCACCCAAGTAGACAAGCAATTTACAATCCTGAATGGATTTTCTATATACTCAAATACCCCCATGATGGAATCGGGGAAGCATTCTATCCCTATTCTTAAAAGGACCAGGGTGATCTTGACAATAGGGTTAAAGAAAGTGGACTTGTCCAGCATCATAGAGGAAAACCTCGTGGTTGAGCTTAGGAAACTTGAACCCAGGTTCTCCTGTAGCCATAAGTCCAATGCTGTATCCGACTTAGGTACCCTTAAGATAACACTCCACTATATTACTGTGACCCACCCTAACAGGAATATCTATGGAAACAAGCATCAGTTATGGAAGCCAAAGGGAAGAATTTGGCCTTAGGTTTGCTCTTCTTATGTAGTCATTAATTTTTTTTAAATAAAAAATGATACCCCAAAACCAAGATAAAATGCCAAGGGGAAATGCCTAACAGCTCCCAACTCCTGCCATTCCTTCATGGTTGGCTTGTTCTCTGTACCTTTTAACATCTTGACAGCTACAGTGATGGCCTTGTCTGGTTTGTCCTTATCGAATCCAGTCGCTCTCTGCCATCACCCACTTGACCAAAACAACCTTCACCCAAGAGTGTTTCCCCAGAGTCAGGGCTGAAGTGGACAGACACAAACAAATGAA